>NW_028270186.1:857018-1157018 GCF_037043375.1 Chiloscyllium plagiosum | reverse complement strand
TTCCCTAGTCGCTGCCAAGGAAGCTTCAGCCATAAACTACGCATTTTAAATTCAAAAAGATAATAAAGGGACTAGAAAGAAATGACTTCTGCTTGTACAAAGAATGCAGAACATTCCAAAACATTTTACAGCGAATGGTACACAATCAGTCACATCAAAGCAAAACAATGCTTCAGATATCAGAGATCTGAAATAACCACAGAAAATGCTGGAGAAACTCAGCAGGTCTGGCAGCACCTGTGCAGAAAGAAATAATGTTTTGAGTCCAATGTAACTCTCCACAGATACTGTCAAACTTGCTGAGTTTTTTTTCCAGCACTTTTTTTGGTTTTAATTATGTGTAATCACTGTTGCAACGCAGGTGAATACAACAGCCAACGTGCTCACCAGGTTGTAGAGTCAGAGTCACAGACTCATCGAGTCGTACATCACAGAAAGAAACCCTTCAGTCTAATTCATCCATGGTGACCATGCATTCCAAACTGAACGAGTCCCATTTGCCAGCACTTGACCCATATCCCTCTAAACTCTTCCTATTCATATACCAATCCAAATGTCTTTTAAATGTTGTAACTGTGCCAGCCTCCACCACTTCCTCTGGCAGCTCATTCCATAAACACACACACCATCCTCTGTGTGAAAAAGTTGCTCCTTGTGTCCTTTTTGAATCTTTCCCCTCTCACCTTAAACGTCTGACCTCTAGTTTGGATTTCCCTACCCAGGGGAAAGACATTGGCTATTCACCTTATCCATGCCCCTCATGATGTTATAAACCCGTACAAAGTCACCCCTCAGCCTCTGACACTCCAGAGAAGCAAGTCCCAGCTTATTCAGCCTTTACCTAAAGTCAAACCCTCCCAGTACAGTACAAGTACCCTTGTAAATGTTTTCTGCACCTTTCCAGTTTAACAATATCCTTCCCACTGCAGCTCAACCAATAATGTAATCATGACCATAAAATCTTCCATGAAAAATATCTCGGTTTCAGATCTCATCTGATAGATGGCACCCATAATGTACATTGGGAAATAGCCTGGAAAATGGGCTTCAGTCTTTGAGTTGTAATCACAAACAAAGGGCTTTCTGACAAGAATACACCTCAGTGTGCCTGGTTGGCTTGGTGCCACATTGTATACTGTACAGTGCCACCCTCATTATTTTAATTCAGCTCTCAACCAATGAGCATTCAACCCTATATCCACCTTAACATCAAGATCACCTTTCCCAGCGCTGTATCAAGGCCAAGCCTTCCTTTGCCTCAACACACCTGCCTCTGAAATCCTATGTTCTTCCCAATTATTCCAATGTTTTCCTGGCCGGCCTCCTATTGCCAGGAAGTTCATTCAATCAAAATGATTTTGCCTTTTTCCAAACCCCCACTGATCCACTCATCCAATGACCCATAATCAATATTGGGACCCACACCTCAATTTTTAAATTATCATCCTCATGTCCAAATCCCTCCATGGCCTTACTCCTCCTAAGCACTGTAATCTACTCCAGGCTTGTGAACTCCAGATGTCTGCACTTTCCCTGTTTTGGACCTAGGGGAATTGCCATTTCATTGTTCCACCCATTGGTGGGTCATTGAAATAACTCCACAGAGGCCGGTACCCTCTCACCAAGTCCCCCTTTATTTCCACATGGACAGTCCTTGACACTGATCCAGCTCCCTCAGAGCCAGCTCCCAGAGTGAACAGAATCCCTTCCACTCCTGTTCTTATCTGTCAGCCAAGACTCCCTGATTGGACCAGGTTATCAGCCCCAAACAGATGCTATGGGACTTCTACCTGGCTCACCTCATTGTAATCACCACATCTCTCAGTTCTGGAACTGCACTGCAAAACCTCTCAGCCTCTCTTCTTGTTACCATCTTTTAAGACATCTGTAAAAGGCAGTCTCTTCGGCCAGGCTTATGGACTTATGTTTTAATAACTCCTTCTGGATTAGGTGTAAAAGTTTTGTAGTTCACACACTTGAGAAATGCTTTGGAAGGTTTTATCACATCAATGGTACTATAGAAATGCAAGCTGACATTGTTGTTCACACTTCCTCAGCCATTGGTAGCTGCACCTTTGCATTAGAAGGCCACAGTTTAGATCCCTGCTCCAGGCATACTCAGCTTAGAATACTATAGAATAGATTAATAATGTGTTGTTACTTGCATTCATGAAAATACAGTGAGATGTGTGTAAGGTGCCACAATCCAGTGCCATTTTCATAACAGAAATTATGAAAAGGATTAATTGTGAGAAAGTTAAGACAAGGTTTGTTCCCATCTCGTGTTCTCTTGACGGCTCCTGTGTTTCTGAAGTGGCTACATGATTGTGCCACTGCCAAAGCCAATGCCAACACCAAAGCTGCAGCATCTTCGCCGTAGCCACAAGGAACAAACTGGAACCACCATGCTGCCACTGCAACCATCACACCACCATCCCCCAGGACAAATGGACTATAACCACCAAGTCACCAACGATGAAACAGTCACTGAAACCGCAAAATTGCAAAGGCTGAGAATCTTGGACTGATATCCTGTGGGGCACACACACCTGATGGCAGTGAGCAGCATCTCACCCTCAGTGTATGGGTCAGGGAGCCCAGAAAATGCTTCCACCAGAGGGACTAACTCCACTTTCAGGTAAGAGAAAGAAGACAATGGCTCTGCAGAAAGGGCTTGTGTTGTGGCCTAGCAGACTGTCAATCAATCTGTGATTCCTTCCTCTCCTGCTCAATGATCCCAAAGTAAAGAGTATGCAGCTATCAAGATATCATTTAATCAGTCCTGTTTTATGATCCAGGAAATTGTCCCAAAAAACTGTGCTTTGTTAAATTAAACAAGGAGATATGAAGAGTGTTGCCACCTTATTTACCACAGGATCTGTCTTTTAATTTACAACTTAATATTGTCATTGAATCTGAAGTGGGCGAAGAGAAAGTTATGCCATCTGTCACTTTGCCAAAAAGGTTTATGGTAGCAATAACTACAGAGCCAGTATTTCACACTACCTGCATAAACATTGTATTAACTGCAACAAATTCAACAACATTTCTGTCAGCTAACATTGCAATCCTGCTCTACATTATCAAAGTCCTTCTGAGTTCTGTCATCCACAGAACAATGAGGTTAGACCAATTTACTAATTGCCCCCAAATGTCATGAAACGGTTGTGATTTCAATTTTGTGTGTTGAATTGCTAATGGCTATCTTTTCATTTGTCAACATCATTCCAAAGTCCGTGAGAGGATATCTTATTGAAACGTATAAGCTTCTTAAGGGGCTTGACAGGGTAAATGCTGAGGGGATGTTTCCCCTCATGGGAGAGTCTAGGACCAGAGGGCATAGTCACAGAACTAAAGGGCATCGATTTACGACTGAGATGAGGAGGAATTTCTTCTCTCAGAGGGTTATGAGTCTTTGAAACTACTTGCAACAAAGAAGGCAGGGAAGTAGAAATGTGGAGTGTTGGATCAGCCATGACCATATTGAATGGTGGAGCAGGCTTGATGGGCTGAATGGCCTACTCTTCGTCCTGTTTTTTACGGTCTTTCAAGAATATACAAGAACATGGGTTAAAAGTCAGTTTCAACCCTGGTCTGTATGTGCCAGTGTTTGAAGGTGCGTGCTGAGAGTTATGGACCAGGCCAGATCCCCTCAGAAAATTTCAAGAAAGGAGCCCAGACCCTAACTTTGCTCGTTGTTTTAAGCAGGTGTCGAGTGGATATTCCAGGAGAGATGTAGCTGACCCAACCACTTAGTTTTAAATAAAACAGAATTTATTTGCAAGATTACCACATGAAACACAAACAAAAAGAGAACAGAATACAGAATAACCTAACTGTTTAAAAACCCAGTTGACTCGACTGCAACTTAATGATGCTGTTCCAAATACTTGCTACATCCTGATAAACATCCCCATGGCAAAAAGAAATAAAATCAAACACAGGGTCTTACAGGTTGTCAGGCAGCATCCAGGGAACAGGAGATTCGACGTTTCGGGCACAGGCCCTTCTTCATTCCTGAAGAAGGGCCTGTGCCCGAAACGTCGAATCTCCTGTTCCCTGGATGCTGCCTGACCTGCTGTGCTGTTCCAGCAATAAAGTTTCAACTTTGATCTCCAGCATCTGCAGACCTCACTTTCTCCTCTTACAGGTTGGACTTGCTTCTTTGAGCAGCAGCCTCAGAAAACTGACTGCTTGCTAAAACCAAACCAAACCAAACCCTGAACTGGGAGAACTGGCCACTCCCCTTTCATTGTACCAGTGTGTTTTTTTTTAACTTAACAGCTTCTCCAAGGAAAGAAACCCAAACATTTCAGAACCTGTGTCTTAATGACTCCTCTGAAAAAAAAAATCAAAGACGACCTAATCTTGTTAAAAGAGCAGCATCGTTGCACAAGGGTCACAGCTGAGAAAATCCCAGGATATCCCAATGCTGCAGGTAAAGAAACAAAGGCTTTTTCAAAAGGAAAGAGGATGAATGACTTTTAGCAGACCTGCACAACCAAGCCTCTCGGAACAAATGCTCAGCAACTAACATTAGTGCTACCAGTCTCACCCAATGTAAAACTGTAATATTCCATTGGGCACTCTGTAAGGAACTTAGAGACTGAACCAGATATCATCTTATACTTTTCTTTTGTAACCAACTGTTGTTTGTAACCTCTGTAACATGTGCATTGCATAATTGTTTCTTCTCATATTTAGTAACTAACAAACACACACTTTTGTTAACCTAAGAAAGCCTGGTTAAATTGGCTTCATTTAAAGCAGAAATTCATTTGGTCTGAGAGAAGGGCACCTACAAAGGAAAGAATCTTTTTCAATCAAACCTTTTTGTGACCAAGGTGGGCGGTGGGATAGTAAATAATGAAAGGGAGTCACTTCATCCCTTCTGAGCAAGGAGGTCGGCAATCTGGGTTTCCCAACAGGAACCAGGATAAATTAGGGAATCTCAATGGCAACTGGTCACAACATTCAGTTCATGGACTGCTTTCACAAGATTTCTTAAAACAGCATGTTCTGGACTGACCACAGAGCAAATTATATTTAGCTTGAAACTGTGGACTAGAACAGGATGAATTTGAGGTCTCAGAGTTAAGGAAGGACGTCTCCTCTTGCAGGTGAGTCCAGAATTTGGAGGCACTGTTTTAAAATTAGGGGACACCCTCATAGGACAGAGATGAGATTTTCTTTCCTTTCAAAGGGTTGTATGACTTTGAAACACAGTTTCAGAAGACTTTAGACATAGAATCGTAGCATCCCTACAGTGTGGAAACAGGCAAATTGGCCCATCACATCCACGTCAACCTTCAAAAGAGCATCCCATCCAGACCCACCTGCTACCCTTCCTGTGGCTAATCCACCAAGCCTGCACACCCCTGGGCACGACGAGCAACTTCGCATGGCCAATCCACCTAATCCACCAGATCCCTGGACATGAGGGTCAATGAATATTTTTGAGTGGTATATCGAATTGTTGTTAGGTCAGGGAATGAATGTTTATCGAGGGTACATGTAAATGTGGAATTTGAAACACAACCACATTAACTATGGTCTCTTTGACTGGCAATGTCAGCCCCAAATGAACAGTTTACTTCTGCTCCCATTTCAAATGCTCATCTGCTCACATTTATCCTGGGTGTGTAAAACAGAATTCAAAGTCTGGCAAAGATTGCCAAGTGCCCATTAGCATAGAGACAATTGCATCCTGCCTGTTTACCTTGGACTCCAGCATCTGCAGTATCTTTGTCTCTTTGGTTTTTCCAAGGCCAGTCATTATGTCATCCAGTCATTAAGGCAATAAACCCCATCTCTTACCCCCATCAAAGATTTTCTTGGTTGTTTCTTCTCCCCAAAGGCACTCGATTTTACCACAAACAGCAAGTGGCTTGCAGCACACACTCTTTAATAAAACCCTGTTTCACCCAGAAAATGTTCAAACTGTTCATTTTCTCTGCAGTCTGTAGAACGTTTTTTATTTGGGAACTTGGTGAAAATTGGATTTCAGTATCCCTTTTGTGAAGGGTTTCGTAGAATCACGAATCGAAGCAGGCCATTCAGTCCATCACTGACCCTCTGAAGAGCATCCCACCCAGACTTACCCCTTTGCCACTTGCCTGTAATCCTGCATTTCCCATGACAGTATGGACAATTTAGCATGGCCCAATCCACCTACCCTGCACATCCCTGGACACTACAGGACAATTTAGCATGGCCCAATCCACCTACCCTGCACATCCCTGGACACTACAGGACAATTTAGCATGGCCCAATCCACCCAACCTGTACATCTTTGGACTGTGGGAGGAAACCGGAGCACCTCGAGGAAACCCACATCGACACGGGGAGAATGTGCAAACTCCACACAGAGGCTGGAATTGAAACCAAGTCCCTGGTGCTGTGAGACAGCAGTGCTAAACATGGTTCCACCACACCACCTGGTTGGTTGTTTTTTTTGAGGAAGTAATTTGGAATAGGGAATTAAAGACAACTTCCAATAAAGCATGTGACTAACATTAAATCGTCTGTTACCTGTCCAGTTACCTGGAGAGTTAGTTGGTGAAGTGTTTATAAAATTGAACTTCAATGGCATATAGAAAGACAGATGGTCACGGGCTGAGCACAGAAGAAGCAATGTTGTCTTTGCAGGAGGGCAGGTTTTTCTCCCCTATTGGAGAAGTCTTTGGGGTGAGATGGTTAATAATATTCTGCTGATTGCAAGAATTACAAAGAAGCATCCAGGCCAGAGGTGGAAAGAAGTCTTAAGAGTATTGAGTACAGGAGTTGGGAGGTCATGTTGCGGCTGTACAGGACATTGGTTAGGCCACTGTTGGAATATTGCGTGCAATTCTGGTCTCCTTCCTATCAGAAAGATGTTGTGAAACTTGAAAGGGTTCAGAAAAGATTTCCAAGGATGTTGCCAGGGTTAGAGAGTTTGAGCTATAGGGAGAGGCTGAACAGGCTGGGGCTGTTTTCCTTGAAGCGTCACAGGCTGAGGGGTGACCTTATAGAGGTTTACAAAACTATGAGGGGCATGGATAGGGTAAATAGACAAAGTCTTTTCCCTGGGGTCAGGGAGTCCCGAACTAGAGGGCATAGGTTTAGAGTGAGAGGGGAAAGATAGAAAAGAGACCTAAGGAGCAACTATTTCATGCAGAGGGTGGTACGTGTATGGAATGAGCTGCTGGAGGAAGTGGTAGAGGCTGGTACAATTACAACAATTACAACATCGGGATGGGTATATGAATAGGAAGGGTTTGGAGGGATATGGGCCAAGTGCTGGTAAATGGGAGTAGTTAAGGTTGGGATATCTGGCCGGCATGGCCGAGTTAGGCCGAAGGGTCTGTTTCTGTGCTGTACATCTCCATGATTCTCTGCTTGTGCGGTCCATGGAGCGGAGCTTGAAAGAGTAATATGATACAGAAATGAAAGTGTGAATACAGGAAGAGTACTGTAAAAGATATTGCTTGGAAAAGGATTGAATCTTTCCTTTTGCTGTTTATGTTATGATCTTTCCATATTGTCACTTGCAAACCTTTACTTTTGATCATTATCCCGAGTTCTTTCGTGAAGAGAACATTGGCAGTCCCATGCAAAGGTGTTCAGTGTCTGATCATCATTGTAACCAAACTGCAAGAATAGACTTTGGATCTATCAAGCCAAGTTTCACTTTTGTGAACTGTCTTGTCTTGTCCAACAGTACTGTCAGCAGGAATCATAACAATTAGAGTACTTGACCCACACAGTGCAGGAAGGGTTACATAAAACAGGACAGCTCCTCAACTTTGCCTTTTAATTGCTCCCAGTTGTGTGTGGTTTGTTCATGTCATGGCCCTAATTTTCAATCCTTTTCTCGTGCTCACGTTCAATGCCCTGTAGCTGGAGTTTAATCAGTGTTTATTACAATTGGTATGCTGAATATTTTCACCAAGGGAATAGATCCCAACAGTCCATCCAATGTGATGCTCAGAGATATACAGTACATTCAAAGTAACAGAAGAAGCCCATTCAGTTTTCGAATCCTAGAATCCAGACAGTGCAGATAGAGGCCATTCAGCCCATCGAGTCAGCTCTGATCTTACCAAGAGCATCCCAGTCCCCCACCCCATCCCATAATCCTGCATTTAGCATGACTAATCCATCTAACCTGCACATCCCTGGACACTACGGGCCAATTTGGGAGGAATCTGGAGTACGGGGCAGAAACCCCTGCAGACACAAGGAGACCACCCAATCCCACACAGACCCTCACCAAGGCTGGAGCTGAATCCAGATCCCTGAAACTGTGAGGCAGCAGTGCTAACTACTGAGTCACTTTGCCACTCTCACACATGGACAATATTTCAATTAGATCATGGCTGCTCTGTAGCTCACCTCTTTATTGTGTATTGTTCCACACTGCTTGATACCTTGACCTAATAAATGTCTCAATCTCAGTCACAAAGCTTTCGTTAACCCCTAGCATATACAAGCATTTCAACAATAAAGATTTCACTTCTGGATGACCTTTCTGTCATTTTAAAGTTTACTCCTTTGGTTGGGACTTACTCATCTGAGAAGATAGCTTCTTGTAACTCCATTCTTCCACGTGGAGGTGTTACATTTTGGGATTTGGGACCACAGTTACATCATATAGGCAGTTCACCATTCATTAGGAATTTTCAGATAGTTTATTAAGTGTGTTAAGGAGCAACAGAAATGTATCATTGAGGGTGGTTCGTTTGTGGAATGACCCACCAGAGGAAGTGATGGATGCAGGTACAGTTACAACATTTACAAGGCATTTGGACAGGAAGGGGAATGGGAAGGAGAAAGTGAGGACTGCAGATCCTGGAGATCAGAGTCGAGAGTGTGGTGCTGGAAATGCACTGCAGATCAGGCAGCATCTAAGGAGCAGGAGAATTAACGTTTCTGGCTCCTCATCAGAAATCATGCTCAATCCATGAAGGGCTCTTGCCTGAAACATCGATTCCCCTGCTCCTTGGATGCTGCCTGACCTGCTATGCTTTTCCAGCACCACACTCTTGAGAAATAAGAAGGGTTTCAAGGGATATGGACCAAATAGAGGCAAATCGGACGAGTTTAGTTTGGGGAACTTGGTTGGCATGGATGGGTTGGACCGAAAGGTCTGTTTCTGTGCTGTATGACTCTATGACTAATTCGACTGAAAAGGTATACAACCCACAACTGAATGAAGAGTTGGAGGCAGCAGCCTTGTCTTCAGCTGAAGAGCTCCTTAGGTCTTCTTCCTCCTGTCCTCATCTATCTTCCATACGAAGGAGGAAGATGTCTGGCAAACTTTTCCACCCAATGAGGATGGATTTATATCCCATATTTCTATGATTTGGTAATTTATTGAGTATTACTTAACCATTTGAATCCGTTTAGCCAATGGACACAGGACAACTACTCATGCTGTCAGAGTAACATTAACCCATTGCCCACCCTTGGTCAAGGTCAGTTTACAACATGTAAGAGCACATCCTTCTGTTTAAGGGCAGCAGGCATCAATGGCCTGATGTTATCTTTAACTTATCTTTTGTTTTTCTTTGTTACAGATTGTTTCTATTTGGACAAGCAGGTAGAGAGGTTCAAAGATAAACCAATTGAAAGTTTCAAGCTTGGCAAAAGGCAAATCAGAAACTGGGGTTCTACTTTCTAACAGAGAGGAACTGGAGATGGTAACATCCCTGTGTGTCTGTGCCCTTGTCCTTCTGATGGTGCAGCTTGGGTCATGGGTTTGGACGATAATGTTGAATCTGGGTTGCACTTCCTCCCAAGCCTGGGCACCCTTTCTGAAGTGCGGTGTACACTCCTGCATGCTGCTACTCTACACAGGGTCTACCAAAAACTCTGTACAACAAAGTGTCACTTCCTCAAAGAGTTTCCAGGATCAGTACAAGAAAACACAGTGGTGATTTATAACCATGCAGCAGACTTGCTGAATCCACGATTAGAAATGTTGCAACACCAAGGCACGTTCAGCCTCAGCAGAGATTGTCACCAGCAAGGATCGACCCTGAAGTGATTTGTGTGGCTAATTATTCGACAGTCAGATTAGAATAGACAGTAGAGGCGCATGTTTCAGTACTTTTATGCCCTTCACCTCTCTACCTGCATAATTTCTGTTAAATCAGCAAATTTTCAGTGTCATGAGACTAACATTAGTGCTATTAAAGCAAATTACTCTCTTACGCTATCAGATCAGGCTTATACAACAACAATGTCCATTGCAAGTACTTGTATGTTCTGAAATCGGATTTGCATGCTCTTTATCATCAGTTTGAGCCTGATAACCTTGTAACTTGGAGGGAAGAAAATTTTAGAATAAACTAATAAATAACTTTTAATTTACCTTCTGATCAAATCATTAGCTTGAAAACATAGAAGATTCCATCATGTCAGTTTAATAAAACGCTCTATCCTTGTACTTATAGGGTCAAAGAATCAGCAAGATGTTTGTCCCTCTGACATTTGGGAAATTACCTTTCTGAGCAGGGAAGAATAATGGTAAAATCCGTACCTTTCAGCTGCAGCATTCATTGTGACAGGACATTTTGATTTATGAGTCCAATTCCCCCATAACAGATACTTGGGCAAGTTATAAAAGTATTTTTTTCCCTTTATGCAGCTTTTATCGCAACTGTGGGTGATGAAGTGATTGATGATCTTGCCTCCATCGTCCTTGTATTTTTAAATTTAATCCTGCAGCAACACGAGAGTCGAGTGCAATTTATAAAGTGGATGTTCATGGTACAGAAATCCTAATATACTTTCCTCTAGTTGATCTGCACCACTGACAGATCACAGTTGGTTATGAACAATGTATGGGGCTTAGCAAACTTCTTCTATTTAGATTAAGAACACTTCAAGTCAACAGGTCACCACTGCATCTTACAGTACCAGAAGAGGCCACTCAGCCCATCATTATAGTGCTGTCTCTTTAAGAGTATCATAAGAAATTGGTGCAGTTCCCTTCAATTTCTGGAGCTGTTATCACCGTGATCTCTTCTCGCACCTTTTGCTCTTTATCCTTCGATACCTTCACCCAGCAAAAAAACATCAATTTCAATCTTGGAAATAGTCAGTGGAATCCCCACCTCACAGGTTTTTAAGAGAGAATGTCAGATGTCCACTCTGAAGTATCTCAGAGAAGCTGACATGACCTCACATCCACCCTCCATCTTTGTCAGACTTTCTTGTACTGCTTGCTCATTTAACCATTCAATCTCTCGAACTGATACCTGTCTGACTATAAAGATGCTTCTATACATACATCAGGAATAAAAGAATGACTAGAGTAAGGTTAGAGCCAATCAAGGATAGTAGTGGGAAGTTGTACGTGGAGTCAGAGGAGATAGGGGAAGTGCCAAATGAATATTTTTCGTGGGTATTCACAATGAAAAAGACAATGTTGTCAAGGAGAATACTGAGATACAGGCTACTAGACAAGATGGGATTGAGGTTCATGAGGAGGAGGTGTTAGCAATTCTGGAAAGTGTGAAAATAGATAAGTCCCCTGGGCCAGATGGGAATTATCCTAGGATTCTTTGGGAAGCCAGGGAGGAGATTGCAGAGCCTTTGGCTTGGATCTTTATATCTTCATTGTCTACAGAAATAGTGCCAGAAGGCTGGAGGATAGCAAATGTTGTCCCCTTGTTAAAGAAGGGGTGTAGAGACAAGCTTGGCAATTATAGACCAGTGAGCCGTACTTCAGTTGTGGTAAAGTGTTGGAAAGGATTATATGAGATCGGATTTATAATCATCTAGAAAGGAATAAGTTGGTTAGGGATAGTCAACACGGTTTTGTGAAGGTAGGTCTCATAAACCTTATTGAGTTCTTTGAGAAGATGACCAAACAGGTGGATGAGGGTAAATTGGTTGATGTGGTGTATATGGATTTCAGTAAAGCCTTTAATAAGGTTATTGCACAAAATACGGAGGCATGGGTTTGAGGGTGATTTCGCAGTTTGGATCAGAAATAGGCTAGCTGAAAGAAGGCAGAGGGTGGTGGCTGATGGGAAATGTTCATCCTGGAGTTCATTAGGGCCGGTACAGTGGCTCAGTGGTTAGCACTGTTACCTCACAGCGCCAGGGAATCTGGGTTTGATTCCAGCCTCGGGTGACGGTCTGTGTGAAGTTTGCACATTCTCCCTGTGTCTGCGTGGGTGTGCTCAGGTTTCTTCCAGAGATGTGCAGGTAAGGTCAATTGGCCATGCTAAATTACCCATAACGTTTGGTGCTTTAGTCAAAGGATTACTCTTCGGAGGGTTGGCATGAACTTGTTTGGCCAAATGGTCTGTTTCCACCATGTAGGGAAGCTAATCATTACTAGTGGGGAACCACAAGGATCTGTTTTGGGGCTACTGTTGTTTGTCATTTTTATAAATGTCCTGGATGAGGGCACAGAAGAATGGGTTAGTGAATTTGGAATGACACCAAGGTCGGTAGAGTTGTGGATAGTGCCAAAGGATGTTGTGGATTACAGAGGGACATAGATAAGCTGCAGAGCTGGGCTGAGAGTTGGCTATGGAGTTTAATGTGGAAAAGTGTGAGGTGATTCACTTTGGAAGGAGCAACAGGAATAAAGAGTACTGGGCTAATGGTAAAATTCTTGGTAGTGTAGATGAGCTGAAAGACCTCGGCGTCCATGTCGATAGAACCCCGAAAGTTACTACCCTGGTTGATAAGGTTAAGAAGGCAAAGGGTGTGTTAGCTTTTATTGGGAGAGGGATTGAGTTTTGGAGCCACAAGGTCATGTTGCAGCTGCACAAAACTCTGGTGTGGCTCCACTTGGAGTACACGTACAGTTCTGGTCACCATATTATTGGAAGGATGTAGAAGCTTTGGAAGGGTTCAGAGGAGATTTCCTAGGATGTTGCTTGGTATGGAGGGAAGGTGTTATGAGGAAAGGCTGAGGGACTTGAGGCTGTTTTCGTTAGAGAGAAGAAAGTTGAGTGGTGACTTAATTGAGACATATAAGATAATCAGAGGGTTAGATAGGGTGGACAGTGAGAGATGGTGATGGCTAGCATGAGGGGACATTGCTTTAAATTAAGGTGTGATAGATATAGGACAGATGTCAGAGGTAGGTTCTTTACTCAGAGAGTAGTAGGTGCCTGCAACAGTAGTGGACTCGCTGACTTTAAAGGCATTTAAATGGTCATTGGATAGATATATAGATGAAAACGGAATTGTGTAGGTTAGATGGGTTTCAGATTAGTTTCACTTGTCAGTGCAACATCAAGGCCCGAAAGCCCGTACTGAGCTGTAATGTTCTATGTTCTATGGAGAGGTACTCAAAGTGATACTGTGAAGCAGCACGGTCTCCTCAGTGAAAATTACTGAGCAACTTCAGTGTCATCAATCAAGTCTCTCTCCATACATTATAGAACCCCTACATTGTGGAAGCAGGCCATTCAGCCCATCAAGTCCATACTGAACCTCTGGAGAGCTTTCCATCCAACCCCACTCCATCACTGTACTTCGCTGGACAGTCACGGCAGGTTAGCATGAACAATCCTGCACATCTTTGAAGACTGGGGGGAAACCAGAGCACCCAGAGGACCACATGCAGGCACAGGGAGAATGTGCAAACTCCACACAGACAGTCACCCAAGGTTGGAATCAAACCCAGGTCCCTGGCGCTGTGAGGCAGCCATGCTAACCACTGAGCCACCACGCTGTCTCAATAGTGTAGACCAATGTAGATGTAATGCTGTAATATAGCTGGGATTTGTTAGCTTTCTTGTGTATGATAAACATATTAATCGATCAAGATTGACAAAACATTAATGTGGATTCGTCTTTGGAAGATCACACCAGATAGATGATTTTCACTTGGTGATGAAGTATAATACACCAATCTCCATGCTGCCGCTTTCCAGTTGCCTCCAAGTTAGAACACCACAAATTTCCACACTGTATCCTCATAGTAGTGACTACAATACTTTGCGATATGCCCCTTTAAAGTTATCTGCACATCCTTCATCAAAGAGCTAAAAAAGAGCTCTGATTATCATCAGTGTACCCACATTCATGGTGATTAAATTAAAAATCAATTCCTCGAATATTACAGTTGCTGTCATTGGCGGCGTGATGGCTCAGTGCCTGGTCCAGCCATCCCGATCACTTAATCTGAGCAATCAACATTTTTTGTCCACCAGCACCCTACACCCAGCCACAACCACATCCTCAACCCACCCCCCCCCCACCCCCCGCCAACTATCGCATAAATGCTTCCACCTGCACACTTCACTTCAACTCTGATAAAGAGTCATCTAGATTTGAAATGTTTGCTTGATCTCTCTCTCTCTCTCTCTCCATGGATGCTGCCTGACCCGTTGTGATCTCCAGCATTAGTTTGGCTGGTTTTCCTTTTAGCAGGTAAGATGATGGCTGCCATGACTGAAAGGCCTTTTCTGTGTTGTAATATTCTATCCCTCTGTTGCACTGGGAGTGCAGGTCCAGATTTTATACACATATCTCTGGAATGAGATTCAAACCCAGACAGTCTGACTTGGAGGAGAGACAGCTCTCTGAGCACAGTTTTCACATTGTGTTTGGGAATAGTATGAGACAAGTACAAGGCTTTCATTGCTTTTCAAAGTATTTGTCACTTTTAGTTCTGAACCTGCCCTGTTACTTTAAGTCTAATGGTGAGGCACTCCCTGCGGGCACAAAGGCAGATCCAAATAAACTTGCAAATTAATGAGGTAAATCAGGAAGTAATTGTAAGTGTAAATTTCAGGCTGTGGATCGATGGCTGGGTTGCTTTCTCTTTGTTGCAAGATCGATTGTTCGTCTATAACCAAGTGTGACCTTTCAAGTGTGATGCTTGGAATGTGATTGGTACAAAGTAGATGTAAAAACATTCAGTCTCAATTCCAAACCTGTCTCAGGATTACTCAGGAGTATTTCATGACTTGCTACTTTACAATGTCAGAAACATAATGAGCCTATACCTCTCATTGTTACACCAGTGGCTTTAACCAAAAATAAGCACAATGAGAATGGATCGCAGGACTCGAACCAACCTGCATCTCAATTTCACAACCTCAAGAAGAACAAGAGGCGTATACACTCACCACCTTCTCACAGACAATTAACAATGGACAGGAGCACTCAATGCCATGTTCAATTGCTTTGGGTCCTTTATAGGAGCCTGATGAATAGCCCACAGAGAGCCCAGACCCCATTTCAAGATCCACCTGATTGTGTCTCTGAAGTGGTACATGAGTCCTTGAAGGTTTGACTGAGAAGGAAAGATCAGCCATTCATTGACTTTGAGCTGGAGAGCCCATAGACAATGTGGGCCTGATATCGTGGCTGCATGGAAAGTTTGTCCGAACTTTGAGGGTCGTTATCTGCATCTTTTTCCAATTATTTTTCGAAAGTGACTCAGAAATGCAAGTCTGCACACAATGCTTATGACTATAAAGACTCCTCTTACTCCTTCTTGCCAGGCTAAGGTTCATTTTGTACACTGCCTGATCTTAATGCCATTTTTAAACATTCATTTGCAGGATGTGAACATTACTGGAAAGGATGACACTCTTTGCTGATCCTTGCTACTCCTTCAAGAAGGTGGGTGTGTGCAATGATTGTGGTGAGGCCAGCCAGCTCGACCTCAAAGAACATGTGTTCCGGCACTGGATGTTAACCTGGTCCAATCAGGGAGCCCTGGCTGACTCTAATAGCTGACTCTGAAGAGGCAGTGCAAGACACAAAAACTGTTTATATGTCAATAAAAGGTGACTTGGTGTCAAAATACCGGTCTCTGTGGTGTTATTTCAAGGTAGATCTTCTTGAACTATGCAATAATGGTGTTTTGCAGTACTGTTAGGCTAGATGTTTGAAGATTTTGAGCCACAGACATTAAATATGTCCAAGGCAGGATAATGTGTGTGCTGTACATCTCTATGACTCTATGTGAGTCCATGACAATGGAGTATAAGATTGTCCTTTGTGGGAGTTTCCTTTGCACAGTCTGACTGCTACCTTTCTGACATTCTTCACAAAAATACTTCACTGGCTACAAAGAGCTTTGCAAAGTTTCAAGCTTATAGAATGTTTTGTATAAATATCAGTTATTTCTCAAATTGCCTTGTGGAAATAGAATTTGGAATGTTTCACCCTGTGACAGGGGAAAATTAAACATCATTCTGAAATTGTAAGTTCTTCTTTCACTGAAAGATACAGAAACAATGTTGGTTCTTTTAATGAATGAAGTGAAATGTTGAATCCAGTGGACTGGAACTTGTGTGTGCCAGAAGCTGTATTGAAATATGCAACATCTCTGGGAAAAAAGCCTCAGTCAGCAATATTTTGCATCTGTCTTCGCCAATGAGGCAGATGTCGCCAAGGACAGGGTGTTAGATGAGGAAATTCAGTTGCTACAAGGGTTTTAAAAATGATAGGAAGGAGGTGTTGAAAAAGCCATTTATATACATATAGTTGGTAAGGGACTGGGATCTGATGAGAACTTCCAAGGACATTGAAGGAAGTGAGAGTGGAAGTTGCACAGGCACAGGCACTGGCACTAGCAATAGGAGAGATGATAGCCTTATGGAATTATTGCTGGTGTGTCACTCTAGAGACCCAGCAAATATTCTGGAGGCTTGGGTTCGAAACCCGCCATGGCAGGTGGTGGAAATTGAATTCAATAAAAATCTGGATTTAAGAGTCTAACGCTGGCCATGAATCCATCAACTGCCTGAAAAACTCATGTGGTTCACTAAAGTCCTTTTGGGAAGGAAAGTGTCATCCTTAACTGTTCTGGCCTACATGTGATTGCAGACCCACAGCAGTGTGGTTGACTCTTAACTGCTCCCTGGGCAATTATAGGTGGGCAATAAATGGTGACCTAGCCAGCAACAGTCACATCCTGTCAATGAATAAAAACAAATCTTTCAATCTGGCCTGGAGGTGTTATCGAAGGACAAGAGATTTGTTAACATTCTACCCCCATTGTCCAGCAATCACAGACCAGTCGATTTAACTTCAAGAAGTAGTTATTTGGGATAAAATCAATAGTTACATGGAAAAATATGGGTAAATTCAGAAGAATTATGGAGGTTTGTTAAGGGAAAATCATGCATAACTAATTTTCTGGACATGTTTGAAGAGTTAACAAGAGGACTGATGAGGCTAAGACTGAGGATATGGTGTAGACAGACACCTAAAAAGTGCTCAATACAGTAAAAGAGATTTATGAGGAAAATTATAGGTCATGTGGATCCAAATTTGGATAATGGATTGGAAACAGTGAGAAAAGACTAATGATTATTTTTCAGGAGAGGGCAAGGTTTGTAGTGGAATTCTCAGGAGTTGGTATTGGGACACACAATTTCCTGATATATCTAAATGATTGTGCTCTTTGGGTTCATGAAACAATTTTAAAGTTTGCAATCAACAGAAAATTTGGGAGAACTGCAAACTGTGAGGAAGACAGTGTGAAAATTCAAAGGGACACTGACACATTGGTAGTGTGGGTGAATATATGGAAAAGTATGAGGGAACACATTCTGGTACGAAGAACATGAAGAGTCAGTACAGACAGACAGACAGACAGACAGACTTGTGTGTACAATGTGCATAAGCCATTAAAGGTACGAGGACAGTTAGAGAGAGCAGTGAATAAACCAGCTTCATTAGGTTCTATTGAGTGCATTGGATGATTCTTTAAATAGAAATAAGATGCAGTGTTACAGGAAGAAATCAGGAGATTGGCATGAAGTTAAAATGCTCAGAGAGCCAGTGGAGACATGATGGATTGAATGACCTCCTGTTGCACTGAAACAATTCTGAGATTCACTCCTGGTCATTTTCTTCAAACTATATTCTTAACTTCAAACATTATAAATGTTGGTCGAACTGTAAGTTGGACCTGTTACCATAAGGTGAGTGATATACTGCAACTTAACAAAGGTTATAGAGCTTTCTGGGGTTATACATGTGGTCGTGGTTATCAATTGCTCTTGTGTTTTTGACAAAAGCTTTTTAGGGGAACTTAGGACTTGAAACATAATTAAGTTTTGAGTACTATTTCAGGAAGAGAGTCTCAATGTAATTCACTTGAATTTGTTTGGTGGGACATACTGAGATGATTTCACCCAGCACAGCAGGAGATTATCTGACCTGTAATGCCAGTGCTGGCCTACAAAATAAAAGTGATCCATTGGTCCCTCTCTCCTCCTCCATGTTTTCCCCATAAATCTGCAAATATGACCACAGGACATAGGAGCAGAAATTAGGCCATTCACCATTCAATCAAATTTCTCAACCCCAGTCTCCCACTTTCTCCCAGTAACCCTTGATCCTCTTGATACTCAAGAGCCAGTCTATCTCCATCTTAAATATACTCAATGACCTGGTCTCCAGTATTCTGTAAGTTCCAATCAGATCCCCCCTCATCCTTCTAAACTCCACCCAGATCCCTCAAATGTTCGTCATACGTTAAGCCCTTCATTCCTGGGACCATACCCGAGAACACGCTCCAGGGCCAGTATATCCTTCCTGAGATATGGGGCCCAAAACTGCGCACAATACTCAAATGTGGTCTGACCAGGGTGTTATAGATCCTCAGGAGTAATCCCTGCTTTTATATTCAAGTCCTCTCAAAATAAATGCCACCATTGCATTCGCCTCCTGACTACTGACTTAACCTGCAAGTTTACCTTGAGAGGATCCTGGACTAATTACTTCACTAAATCCTTCCAAGTCTCTTTGCACTTCAGACTTCTGAATTTTTTACCCATTTTGAAACTAATCCATGCTTCTATTCTTCCCTTCAAAGTGCATGACCTCACACTTTGCCACATTATATTCCATCTGCCACTTCTTTGCCCACTCTCCTAACCTGTCCAAATCCTTCTGCAGCCTCCCCACCTCCTCAATGCTAGCTGTCCCTCTACCTATCTTTGTGTCATCTGCAAAGTTAGCCAGGATGCCCTCAGTTCATTCATTGAGGTCATTAATGTATAAAGTGAACACTGAGCCTTGTGGAACACCACTTGCCATCTCAGTTTTATCCCCACTCTCTGCTTTCTGCCAGACAGCCAAGCTTCTATCCAGGCTAGTACCTTGCCTCTAACACCATGGGTCCTTATCTTACTCAGTAGTCTCTTGTGCAGGACCTTGACCTGGAAATTCAGGTAGATAACATCCATTAGCTCTCCTGCTCATTACTTCCTCAAAGAATTCTAGAAGATTTATCAGACATGACCTCTCCTTGATGAAACCATGCTGACTTTGCCCTATTTTCCCATACACTTCAAGTATTCACAAATCACATCCTTCACAATGGATTCCAGGATCTTAAACACGACCGGGGTTCGGCTAATCGGTCTTTAATTTTTAGTCTTTTGCTTTACTCCCTTTTTAAACAGAGGTGTCACATTAGCGATTTCCCAGTCCTCTGGGACCCTTCCTGATTCTAGCGATTCCTGAAAGATCACCACTAATGCCTCCTCTATCTCTTCAACTATCTCCATTAGAACCCTGGGGTGAAGTCCATCTGGCTCAGGTGATTTATCCACTTTCAGGCCATTGAGTTTTACTCGCACCTTCTCCTTGGTAATGGCCACTGTACTCACCTCCATCCCCCCCCCCCCTCTTGAATTTTTGGGATATTACTCGTGTCTTCCACTGTGAAGACTGATGTTAAGTAATTATTCAGTTAGATTAGATTCCCTGCAGTGTATAAACAGGCCCTTCCGTCCAGCAAGTCCACACTGACCCTCCGAAGAGTAACCCACCCAGACCCATTTCTGTCTAACTAAGGCACCTAACACTATGGGGCAATTTAGCATGGCCAGTTCATGTAACCTGCATGTCTTTGGACTGTGGGAGGAAACCCACGCAGACACAGGTAGAATGTGCAAACTCCACATCGACAGTTGCCCCAGGCTGGAATTGAACCTGAGTCCCTGGTGCTGTGAGGCAGCAGTGCTAAAGACTGAGCCACCGTGCTGCTCAGCTCCGCAGCCATTTCCTTGTTCCCCACTATTCTCTCTCCAGCATCATTTTCCAGCTGCCCAATGTCCATTGTTGGCTCTCTATTGCCCTCTATATATCTAAAGAAACTCATACAGTCTTCCGTTATATTACTGACTTCATGTTTTCTTTTTAAATGTTTATCCATTTCCGTTTTATAAGTTAGAAATGAATCTGTTCTCAATGCCCTTTCAAGCAGTGTGCTCAAGGTCTTTGAATAAATAGAAGAAATATTAATAATTTAAGGAATACAAAATGTTAATTGAAATATCTCTTAATTGTCAATTCTTGAGTTGTGGCAATGTTGTTATTTATAGTGCATCTCTATTCGCCCATGGATGTTGCAATTGGGCCTTCTCGAATCTTTCCTCTGATGTGATGGAACACTGTTTTCTAGAACATTTCATTTAATCGTAGGGCCACATGTGTGGAATGGCATGGTCCTTGTGTGTGAAGGCAAATCCCTTATGTAATGGCAGAGCACTGGTGTGCAAGGACACAGCTTTTCCTTTATGTGTAACAATGAGGGTCTTCTGTTTATTTGCTTGGTCCCCATATGTATTTCAGACCAGCTGCTGCACGAGCAATGTGCCTGATGATATGTCCTACCTGTGTTACATAAACAGCGAGTAAAAGATCATGACTCACAACCTGGGTTTCAACTGAATGATTCATAAAGCAAAAGAACTCAAATTAAAATGGACAACTTTGGATAAATGCAGCATTTAAACCAAAAATCAATAACAAATTTTTTTATCAACGGTCCAACGACTAACTGTCAGCAATAATAATCCTTTGAAATGGGGTAGCAGTGAGTGACTGAGCGGGAGAGCGAAAATCTTGTCTCTGTGATAGAATGTTCGAAATTTCACTGCTGTTGGTAAAAACTGAGTGCCTCACCTCATTCTGCCCAATAATTAATCATTAAAAGAAGCTAAATTTAATATTGCATTGGATGTGCATGAATTACTTCGACTTGCTTTGACAGGCTGTTGCATTGATCATGCATATTGCAGAGAGTGGCCCTTTGGCCCATTGCAGAAAGACTTGCCTTTCATTTCCTCACAATCAATCAAGTGAACAAACAAGGCCTTTCTGAAATGAAGTCACAGTTGCAATCTAGGAAAGACTAGTCCGATTCCTGTGTGAGAAGATCCCACAAACAGAGAATGTCTGTTTTAGTAATGTTCATTGGGAACACGTCATTAAAATAGTACTGTGGCAAACTGTAATGTCCACCTGAAAGAGCAAAGAACCAGGGGGGGAATTGATGACTACGTCTGAGTTCTTTGCCTGAACAACCCCAAAATCTTACCGTTTTTTCCAAACTGTGAGTAAATCTTAAGATATGAGCAGGAAGATCAGTTACTTGTGCCTGATTCTGCACAGGGCAGAAAGCACAAGAGGTCAGAATCTGTCAGAATCTGTGCTAAAACAGCCTGTCCATAAGAAGGTCAGTGGAGGCATGATTTGCTCCATTGGTTAGATGGCCAGTGAGTGATATTCCTCAGGGATCAGTGTGGAGACCGCAATTGTTCACAATTTACAGAGATGATTTGGAGTTGGGGACCATGTGTAGTATGTCAAAGTTTGAGGATGACACAAAGATGAGTGGCAGAGCAAAGTGTGCAGAGAACTATGAAATGTTTTAGAGGAACACAGATATTTTGAGTGAGTAGGCAAAGGTCTGGCAGATGGAATACAATGTCAGTAAATGTGCAGTCATCCATTTTGGTAGGAATAGTAAAAAGGACTATTACTTCAATGGTAGACAATAGGTGCAGGAGTAGGCCATTCTGCCCTTCGAGCCTGCACCACTATTCAATATGATCATGGCTGATCATTCTCAATCAGTATCCTGTTCCTGCCTTATTCCCATAACCCTTGATTCCACTATCCTTGAGAGCTCTATCCAACTCTTTCTTAAACAAATCCAGAGACTGGGCCTCCACTGCCCTCTGGGGCAGAGCATTCCACACACCCACCACTCTCTGGGTGAAGAAGTTTTTCCTCATCTCTGTCCTAAATGGCCTACCCCTTATTTTTAAGCTGTGTCCTCTGGTTTGGGACTCACCCATCAGCGGAAACATGTTTTCTGCCTCCAGAGTGTCCAATCCTTTAATAATCTTATATGTCTCAATCAGATCCCCTCTCAGTCCCCTAAACTCAAGGGTATATAAGCCCAGTCGCTCCAATCTTTCAACATAAGATAGTCCCGCCATTCCAGGAACTGACCTTGTGGACCTACGCTGCATTCCCTCAATAGCCAGAATGTCTTTCCTCAAATTTGGAGACCAAAACCCCCGCACACAATATTCCAGGTGCGGTCTCACCAGGGCCCTGTACAGCTGCAGAAGAACCTCTTTGCTTCTATACTCAATCCCTCTTGTTATGAAGGCCAGCATGCTATTAGCTTTCTTCACTACCTGCTGTACCTGCATGCTTGCCTTCATTGACTGGTGTACAAGAACACCCAGATCTCTTTGTACTGCCCCTTTACCTAACTTGACTCCATTTAGGTAGTAATCTGCCTTCCTGTTCTTGCCACCAAAGTGGATAACCACACATTTATCCATATTAAACTGCATCTGCCATGCATCTGTCCACTCACCTAACCTGTCCATGTCACCCTGTAATCTCCTAACATCCTCCTCACATTTCACCCTGCCACCCAGCTTTGTATCATCAGCAAATTTGCTAATGTTACTATTAATACCATCTTCTATATCATTAATATATATTGTAAAAAGCTGTGGTCCCAGCACTGATCCCTGCGGTACCCCACTGGTCACTGCCTGACATTCCGAAAGGGAGCTGTTTATCACTACTCTTTAAAGTTTGTGCGAAGATTTGTAGCTCGGGTGCTCGTTGTTGTGGTTCTGTTCGCTGAGCTGGAAGTTTTTGTTGCAACCGTTTCGTCCCCTGGCTAGGCGACATCATCAGTGCTTGGGAGCCTCCTGCGAAGCGCTTCTTTGATGTTTCCTCCGGTGTTTATAGTGGTCTGTCCCTGCCGCTTCCGGTTGTCAACCGGAAGCGGCAGGGACAGACCACTATAAACACCGGAGGAAACATCAAAGAAGCGCTTCGCAGGAGGCTCCCAAGCACTGATGATGTCGCCTAGCCAGGGGACGAAACGTTTGCAACAAAAACTTCCAGCTCGGCGAACAGAACCACAACATCACTACTCTTTGTTTCCTGTCAGCCAACCAATTTTCAATCCAAGTCAGTACTTTGCCCCCAATACCATGCGCCCTAAGTTTGCTCAATAACCTCCTATGTGGGACTTAATCAAAGGCTTTCTGAAAGTCCAGGTACACTACATCCACTGGATCTCCCTTGTCATCAAAAAATTACGTCCTCAAAAAATTCCAGAAGATTAGTCAAGCATGATTTCCCCTTCATAAATCCATGCTGACTCTGACCTATCCTGTTACTGCTATCCAGATGTGTCGTAATTTCATCCTTTATAATTGACTCCAGCATCTTTCCCACCACTGAGGTCAGACTAACTGGTCTATAATTTCCTGCTTTCTCTCTTGCTCCTTTCTTAAAAGGTGGTACAACATTAGCCACCTTCCAATCCGCAGGAACTGATCCCAAATCTATCGAACTCTGGAAGATAATCACCAACGCATCCACGATTTCCCGAGCCACCTCCTTCAGTACCCTGGGATGTAGACCATCAGGCCCCGGAGACTTATCAACCTTCAGACCTAACAGTCTCTCCAACACCAATTCCTGGCAAATATAAATTCCCTTCAGTTCAGGTCCTTCAGCCACTGTTACCTCAGGGAGATTGCTTGTGTCTTCCCCAGTGAACACAGATCTGAAGTACCAATTCAATTCTTCTGCCATTTCTTTGTTCCCCGTAATATATTCCCCTGTTTCTGTCTTCAAGGGCCCAATTTTAGTCTTAACCATTTTTTTCCCTTTCACATACCTAAAAAAGTTTTTACTATGCTCCTTTATATTTTTGGCCAGTTTACCTTTGTACCTCATTTTTTCTCTGCGTATTTCCTTCTTAGTATCCTCTGTTGTTCTTTAAAAACTTCCCAGTCCTCAGTTTTCCCACTTATCTTTGCTATATTATACTTTTTCTCTTTTGACTTTATATGTTTCTGAACTTCCCTCGTCAGCCACGGCCACCACTGCCTCCTCCTAGGATCTTTCTTCCTTTTTGGAATGAACTGATCCTACATCTTCTGCATTATACCCAGAAATATCTGCCATTGTTCCTCCACTGTCATCCCTGCTCAGGTATTGCACCATTGAACTTTGACCAGCTCCTCCCTCATAGCTCCATTGTTCCCTTTATTCAACTGAAATATTGTCACTACCGATTGTAACCTCTCCCTCTCAAATTGCAGATTGAAGCTTATTGTATTATGGTCATTACCTCCTAATGACTCCTTCACTTTGAGGTCCCTGACCAATTCTGGTTCATTGTGCAATACCAGATCCAGAATTGCCTTCTCCCTGGTCGGCTCCAGCACCAGCTGTTCTAAGAATCCATCTTGGAGGCACTCCACAAAGTCTCTTTCTTGAGGTCCAATACCATCCTGATTTCCCAGTCTACCTGCATGTTGAAATCCCCCATAACAACTGTAGTAACATCTTTGCCACAGGGCAATTTCAGCTCCTTATTCAACTTACACCCTACATCCATACTACTGTTTGGGGGC
Organism: Chiloscyllium plagiosum; assembly: GCF_037043375.1. Classification (NCBI taxonomy): domain Eukaryota; kingdom Metazoa; phylum Chordata; class Chondrichthyes; order Orectolobiformes; family Hemiscylliidae; genus Chiloscyllium; species Chiloscyllium plagiosum. The sequence goes on along the minus strand of NW_028270186.1, from coordinate 1,132,341 downwards.
CTGTAGATAACTCCCAAGAGGGTCTTTCTACCCTTATTATTTCTCAGCTCTATCCATACTGACCCTACATCCCCTGATTCTAGGTCCCCCCGCGCAAGGGACTGAATATCATCCCTTACCAACAAGGCCACCCCACCCCCTCTGTCCGTCACTCTGTCCTTATGATAGCACGTCTCGCCTTGAATATTCATTTCCCAGGTCCTGTCCACTTGAAGCCACGTCTCCGTTATCCCCAAAATATCGTAGCTGCCAATTTCCAAAAGAGCCTCAAGCTCATCCATCTTATTTCTAATACTTCCTGCACTCATATATAGTATTTTTAATTTGTTACTGCCCTCACTCTTCCTATCAACCCCTACTTCAATCAACCTTACGGCATGATCCTTTTTGAGTTTTCTGCCTCATTGATACCATTGTCTTTCTTGACTTCCCTTGTTCTAACTTTCCCTTCAATTTCCTTCCTAAACTTCCAGTTTGTCCCCTCCCCCCGCTATTTAGTTTAAAAGTAGCTGTGTTGCAGTAGCAAACCTGCCTGCCAGAATGCTGGTCCCCAACCTATTCAGGTAATGAAATGCAGCATGCCACTGTGCAGAAGAATCTGGGTGCCCTTGTGCAGAAGGTTAGTCTGCAGGTACAACAGGTAATTCGGAAGGCAAATGGAATTTTGACTTCATTGCTAAAGGGATTGAGTTGAAAAGCAGAGAGGTTATGTTGCAATTGGATAGGATGCTGGTGAGGCCACACCTGAAGTATTGCATGCACTTCTAGTCTCTTTACTTGAGAAAGGATATACTGGCACTGGAGTGGGTGAAGAGGAGGTTCATTTGGTTGATTCCAGAGTTGAGAGGGTTGGTTTGTGAGGACATCCTGAGTAGACTGGGATAATATTCATTGGGATTAGAATAATGAGGGGGATCTGTTTATCAGCAGCAGCAGCTCAAAGGGTGGGAGCTTAAACTAGGGGCCTGTCGGGAGCGGTGAGTCACTAATTTGAGTTTTTACATCTGACATTGGAGTGCAGAGCTTTCTGGGAAAGGACAGACTATTTTATTTCCATCCAGCTATATAAGTCAGTGTTTTCTCATGATGCTTGTGGTGGGGACGCCATTAGTGTCCCATCCAAGTACATCTACAGGAAGTGCACCCAGCTCTCGCTTTTCCAAGACCGTGTTAGGGAACTGGAGCGGGAGCTGGATGAACTTTGGATCATTTGGGAGGCAGAGGCTGTGATAGATAAGAGTTACAGGGAAGTAGTGACTCCTAGGCACGAAGAAAGCTGGGTTTCGAAAGGGGATAAAAAACAGTCAGTGCAGGGATCCCCTGTGGCCGTTCCCCTGGAAAACATGTTTACCGTTTTGGATATTTTAGGGGGTGGGGGGACTTACCAGGGGTATGCAGTGGGGCCCAGGTCTCTGGCACAGAGCCTGTCCCTGTTACACAGAAGGGAAGGAGGGAGAGGAGAGTGTTAGTCATTGGGGACTCAGTAGTTAGAGGCTCAGATAGAAGGTTTGTTGGGAACGAACAAGACTCACGGTAGAACATAGAACATAGAACAATACAGCACAGAACAGGCCCTTCGGCCCACGATGTTGTGCCGAACATTTGTCCTAGCTTAAGCACCCATCCATGTACCTATCCAATTGCCGCTTAAAGGTCACCAATGATTCTGACTCTGCCACTCCCACAGGCAGCACATTCCATGCCCCCACCACTCTCTGGGTAAAGAACCTACCCCTGACATCTCCCCTATACCTTCCACCCTTCACCTTAAATTTATGTCCCCTTGTAACACTCTGTTGTACCCGGGGAAAAAGTCTCTGATTGTCTACTCTATCTATTCCCCAATCATCTTATAAACCTCTTATCAAGTCACCCCTCATCCTTCGCTGTTCCAATGAGAAAAGGCCTAGCACTCTCAACCTATCCTCGTACGACCTATTCTCCATTCCAGGCAACATCCTGGTAAATCTCCATTGCACCATCTCCAAAGCTTCCACATCTTTCCTAAAGTGAGACGACCAGAACTGCACACAGTACTCCAAATGTGGCCTAATCAAGGTCCTGTACAGCTGCAACATCACCTCACGACTCTTGAATTCAATCCCTCTGCTAATGAATGCTAATACACCATAGGCCTTCTTACAAGCTCTATCCACCTGAGTGGCAACTTTCAAAGAGCTATGAACAGAGACCCCAAGATCCCTCTGCTCCTCCACCTTACTAAGAACCCTACCGTTAACCCTGTATTCCGCATTCTTATTTGTCCTTCCAAAGTGGACAACCTCACACTTGACAGGGTTGAACTCCATCTGCCGCTCCTCAGCCCAGCTCTGCATCATATCTAAGTCCCTTTGCAGCTGACAACAGCCCTCCTCACTATCCACAACTCCACCAATCTTCGTATCATCTGCAAATTTACTGACCCACCCTTCAACTCCCTCTTCGAAGTCATTAATAAAAATTACAAACAGCAGAGGACCCAGAACTGATCCCTGCGGAACTCCACTTGTAACTGGGCTCCAGGCTGAATATTTACCATCTACCACCACTCTCTGACTTTGACCGGTTAGCCAGTTCTCTATCCAACTGGCCAAACTTCCCACTATCCCATGCCTCCTGACTTTCCACATAAGCCTACCATGGGGAGCCTTATCAAATGCCTTACTAAAATCCATGGACACTACATCCACTGCTCTACCCTCATCCACATGCTTGGTCACCTCCTCAAAGAATTCAATAAGACTTGTAAGGCAAGACCTACCCCTCACAAATCCATGCTGGCTGTCCCGAATCAAGCAGTGTCTTTCCAGATACTCATAAATCCTATCCCTCAGTACCCTTTCCATTACTTTACCTACCATCGAAGTAAGACTAACTGGCCTGTAATTCCCGGGGTTATCCCTATTCCCTTTTTTGAACAGGGGCACAACATTCGCCACTCTCCAGTCCCCGGTACCACTCCCATTGACAGTGAAGACGAAAAAATCATTGCCAGTGGCTCTGCAATTTCCTCTCTTGCTTCCCACATAATCCTAGGATATATCCCGTCAGGCCCGGGGGACTTGTCTATCCTCAAGTTTTTCAAAATGCCCAACACGTCTTCCTTCCTAACAAGTATCTCTTCTAGCTTACCAGTCCGTTTCATACTCTCCTCTTCAACAATACGGTCCCTCTCGTTCGTAAATACTGAAGAAAAGTGCTCATTCAAGACCTCTCCTATCTCTTCCGACTCAATACACAGTCTCCCACTACTGTCCTTGATCGGACCTACCCTCGTTCTCGTCATTCTAATGTTTCTCACATACGCATAAAAGGCCTTGGGGTTATCCTTGATCCTACCCGCCAAAGATTTTTCATGCCCTCTCCTAAAGGGATTAGCTCTCTTAATCCCTTTCTTCAGCTCCCTCCTGGCTATCCTGTATCCCTTCAGCGCTCTGTCTGAACCTTGTTTCCTCAACCTTATGTAATCCTCCTTCTTCCTCTTTACTAGACATTCAACCTCCCTCGTCAACCAAGGTTCCCTCACACGACCATCTCTTTCCTGCCTGACAGGTACATACATATCAAGGACACGTCGTATCTGTTCCTTGAAAAAGTTCCACATTTCATCGACATCCTTCCCTGACAGCCTATGCTCCCAACTTATGCTCCTCAGATTCTGTCTTGCAGCATCATATTTACCCTTCCCCCAATTGTAAAACCTACCTTATTGCACACACCAAGGTGAAAGTCACAGAATTGTGGTCACCATCACCAAAATGCTCACCCACTAACAATCCCATCACTTGTCCCGGTTCGTTACCAAGTATCAAATCCAATATGGCCTCCCCTCTGGTCGGACAATCTACATACTGAGTTAGAAAAGCTTCCTGGACACACTGCACAAACACTGCCCCGTCCAATCTACTTGATCGAAAGAGCTTCCAATCAATATTTGGGAAGTTGAAATCGCCCACGACTACTACCCTGTGACTTCTGCACCTTTCCAAAATCTGTTTCCCAATCTGTTTCTCCACATCTCTGCTGCTATTGGGGGGCCTATAGTAAACACCCAACAAGGTGACTGCTCCTTTCCTATTTATGACTTCAGCCCATACTACCTCCAAAGGCAGATCCCCCTCGAACTGCCTTTCTGCAGCCGTTATACCATTTCTAATTAGCAACGCCACCCCCCCTCCTTTTTTTACCACCCTCCCTAATCTTACTGAAACATCTGTAACCAGGAACCTCCAACAACCATTCCTGTCCCTCTTCTATCCACGTTTCCGTGATGGCCACAACATCGTAGTCCCAGGTACCAATCCATGCCTTAAGTTCACCCACCTTATTTCTGATACTCCTTGCGTTGAAGTATACACACTTGAAACCATCTCTGTGTCCGCAAGTGTTCCATGTCAGTGTACCTTCTCCACAGCCTCCCTACATTCTTGGACAACCTGAAAAATAGCTAGCCTACTTGCTGGACTACAAGTCCGGATCCCATCCCTCTGCCAAATTAGTTTAATCCCCCCCACCGAAGAGTGCTAGCAAACCTACCTCCCAGGATATTGGTGCCCTTCTGGTTCAGGTGCAACCCGTCCTGCTTGTACAGGTCCCACCTTCCCCAGAATGCAGTCCAATTGTCCAAATACCTGAAGCCCTCCCTCCTACACCATCCTTGCAGCCACGTGTTCAACTGCACTCTCTCCCTATTCCTTGCCTCACTGTCACGTGGCACCGGCAACAACCCAGAGATGACGACTCTGTCTGTCCTAGCTTTTAGCTTCCAGCCTAACTCCCTGAGCTCCTGAATGACCTCCCCACCCCTCTTCCTACCTATGTCGTTGGTGCCAATGTGCACCACGACTTCTGGCTGCACACCCTCCCCCTTAAGGATTCTGAAGGTTGGTGTGTGTTGCCTCCCAGCTGCCAGGGTCCATGATGTCTCGGATTGTGTCTTTGGGGTCCTGAAGGGAGAGGGTGACCAGCCCTAAATTGTGGTCGACATAGGGACCAATGACATAGACAGAAAGAGAGTTAGGGATGTAAGGCAGGATTTCAGGGAGCTAGGGTGGAAGCTGAGAGCTAGAACAGACAGAGTTGTTATCTCTGGTTTGTTACCTGTACCACGCGATAGCAAGACAAGGAATAGGGAGAGATATCAGCTGAACACGTGGCTGCAAGGATGGTGCAGGAGGGAGGGTTTCAGGTACTTGGATAATTGGGGCTCATGCTGGGGAAGGTGGGACCTTTACAAACAGGATGGTCTTTACTTGACCCAGAGGGCTACTAATATCCTGGGTGGGAAATTTGCTGGTGCTATTAGGGTGGGTTTAAACGAGCTCAGCAGGAAGATGGGAACCGGAGGTGTAGTTGCAGTACACAGGAGGATGAGAGTCGGGAGGACAGGGACAGGATTTCAGGGTCACAGGAATGTGCTGGCAGACAGCAAAGTGGTTTAAAGTGTGTCTACTTCAATGCCAGGAGTATCCGGAAGAAGGTAGGTGAGCTTGCAGCATGGATAGGTACCTGGGACTTCGATGTTGTGGCCATTTCGGAGACATGGATAGAGCAGGGTCAGGAATGGATGTTGCAGGTTCCAGGGTTTAGATCTTTCATTAAGAACTCGGAAGGCAGTAAAAGAGGGGGAGGTGTGGCCTTGTTAGTCAAGGACAGTATAACAGTGGCTGAAAGAACTTTTGACGAGGACTCGTCTACTGAGGTGGTATGGGTTGAGATTAGAAACAGGAGAGGAGAGGTCACACTGCTGGGAGTTTTTTATAGGCCTCCGCAAGAGTTCCAGGGAGGTGGAGGAGAGGTTTGGCAGAACGATTCTGGTAGGAGTGAAAGGAACTGGGTGGACATTATGGGGGACTTTAACTTCCCCAACATTGACTGGAAATGCTATAACTTTTAAATCCTTCCCTTCTCACCTTAAGCCTATGCCCGCTAGCTCTAGACTCCCCCACCCCAAGGCAAAGACCTGTCTATTTACCCTATTCATGCCCCTCAGGATTTTATAAACCTCTATAAGGTCACCCCTCAGCCTACAATGCTCCAAAGAACTAAGTCCCAACCTATCCAGCCTCTCCTTATAACTTAAACCCTCCAGTCTGACCACCCTGTTGTAAATTTAACAACATCCTTCCTAAAGCAAGGAGACCAGAACTGGATGCAGTATTCTCAAAGTGGCCTCAGCAATGTCTTACACAGCCATGAAACCCCAACTCCTGTACTCAAATGCTCTGACCAATGAAGGCAAGTGTGCCAAGTGCCTTCTTCACCAGCCTGACTACCCGCGACTCTACTTTCACAGAACTATGTACCTGCAACCCTCGGTCCCTCTGTTCAACAATATTCCCTTCACTGTGGAAGTCCTGTCCTGGTTTGCCTTACCAGAATGCAACACCTCACATTTGTCTCAATTCAATTCCATCTGCCATTTATTTGGCACATTGGCCTGTCTGAGCAAGATCTCATTGTACTATTAGATAATCTTCCTCACTGTCCATGAAACCACCAATTTTGCTGTCATTCACAAACTTCCTAACCAAACCGCCTCCATTCTTATCCAAATTATTGATAGAACTGACAAACAACAGGGGAGCCAGAACTAATCCTTAAAGCACACAGGTCTCCAGTTTGAATAAGAACCCTCTACCACCACTGCCTTCTACCATCAAGATAATATTTTATCCAATTAGCTGTCTCTCCCTGGATCCCTTGTGATCTAACCTTACTAACCAGTCTACCATGCAGGAGCTTGTTGAAAGCCTTGCCTTGTCCCTGTAACCTTTGTAATCCTGAATTCAGGGTTGGAACGAAGTAAGGGTTCGGGTGTACTGAGGTGGAAAAGAATAAGCTAAAATATGAAGCATCAAGAACAGGAATCAGATGAGTGGGGTCAAAGTGAGCATTGATTGATGAACAACAAAGGAAGCAAAAACTTGGAAAAATAATGAAACACAAAAAAAGTCCAAAGAAGACTGAAACGTGAGATATAAAGTCAGTCACAGACTTGACAAGGCCATTGCATTTGAAGTGAAGTTAACCACAGTGAATTCTAATTTCCTTCTGACCTGAATAAATTGGATGAGACATTGTGCATGTTTTGATTTTTTTGTATGTCTTATTATAACAGATAATTAGTGCTTTTCATGGTGTTGTGACATTTGAAGTTGGAACCCCAGTCAGAAAGTGAAATTCGTGTTGTGGCATGTCATCAGACTGAAGGAGAAAGAAGCACGTTAGGCTGTGACATGAAGTGGCCTCCCATATTGTACCTTGGCAGCTCTGAACATCTTTCATCTTCTGAAAACAAGACTATTTTTTTCAGCTGTTCAGACAATCCTTTTGTGCTGAAGAACATTCATTCAATACTTTACAAGATACAAAGAATGAGAGAATTTACAATGAAGGATAGGAACAACTCACAACTCTGGACACATCTTCACTGAAATGAAGAACTTGGATCTACACGGCACCTTTTATAACCTTAGGATGTTCCACTCATACACCATAACGATCTACAAATAGCAATGAGAATTGTATAGGATTCTTCCAAGTATAAGTGCATGTCAACAGGATGTATCCCCTGGCTGATGAGACTAGAACCACAGGACATCATCTTGGGATACAGTTTAAGATATTTAAGACTGAGACGAGGAGGAATTTCTTTACAAAACTGCTGAATATTTGGAATTTGCCAGCACAGAGAGCTGTAGAAGCTCAAACATTGAGCAAGTTCAAAACAGGAATGGGTAAGTTTCATGAAACTATTGATATCAAGCAACATCGAGAAGGTGCAGAGACCTGGTAATAGAGGTTGATAATCAGCCGTGGTCCAATTAACAGAATGCTAAATCCAGTTTCCATGTGCTTCACCTCCCTGCACGTCTTCAAGTAATGCCTTGGAATCCATTACATCAAGCTCAGAGAGCAGACAGGATATTGGCTCAATGGTCCTTCTGAAAAGTGATACTACTGACAGTGCAACAGTACTTCCCCACTGCTCCTGTGATAGTGCGGCACTCCCTCAGTGTGGACTCTCTGACAATGCAGTATTTGCTCAGCACTGACTTTCTTACTGTGCTGTGCTGTCTCAGTTCTAATGCTTGATTACGCTCAGAACCAGATCCCACTGCCAGTGCAGCTTGCTCTAAGTACTTACCCTACAGAAATGCTACTTTCCCTCACTGCACACCTCCTCTTGCAGTGTGACACTCTCAGTACTGACCCTCTGACAGTGCAGCACTCCCTCAGCACTAACCTTCTGACAGTGCGGCACTCCCTCAGTACTGACCCTCCAACAGTACAGCACTCCCTCCGACAGTGCGACACTCCCTCAGTACTGACCCTCCAACAGTGCGGTGCTCCCTCAGTACTGACCCTCTGACAGTGCGATACTCCCTCAGCACTGACCCTCTGACAGTGCAGCATTCCCTCAGCACTGACCTTCTGATAATGCAGGACTCTCTTGACCGTGTATTGAGGTGTCAGTACAGAGACAGTACTCAAACACCTGGAGACATCACAACTTTCAGACTCCCAATGTGTGCACAAATTCAATGAGGACTAACACAAAGTGATAGTTAAGGTTTTTGAGCAAATTGGAGGAGAATATTACAAATCCAGAAATGTTTGTCTTTTCGCTTAATGTAATTATTAGTCTTACTTTTATGCAGCATTTCCAAGCAAAGACCAAGTAAATACTCTCCTGTGACTGATAAACCATTCACCCACAAATGTAAGTGAGCTGCTAAAAGGCTAATCGACAAAGCTCAGTTTGCCCTACCCATAGACACTCTGGACAGGCTGAATCAATCTCTTTAAAGTGTCAATGAATCACTGCATTTGACAGAAAGGACAGTGTCCTTCCAGCGGGTCTCACCAAACATTTCACAACAGTAATTGGACAATAAGCAGACTCAAATTAAAATCTGCCGAGATGGATTTCCAGTCACGTGAAATGACATTAAAAAAAACTGCTGGTTACAGATCTGACAGCACCAACAATTCAAATAATTGATCAAGTCTACGTTCTCATTCTTAACTGTGAACATGTTAATGTCAGTTTCTGAGCCTAAAAGCAATACAGAGCCTTGCAGGAGGGTTTGGTGTGTGGCAAAATCAAATTGGAGATCTGTTTCTCAAATATCACATTTTACATAAGGATAAATACTTGCTCAAGACTTTCATTTTTATAGTGCCTTTAATGACCTCAGGACCATGCAAAATCCTTCAGAATCAATGGAATAGTTCAGCCAATGATGTAATGTGGGAAAAGTGCACACCAATGTGGCTCAAACAGCATTGTAATATGAAGCAGATAATCTGTTCTAAGCGAGATTGATTCAGAGACAATACTTGCCAGGACACCAGGGAGAACACCTCTGATCTTTTGATCCAGAAAGTACCAATGTACTTACCTTCCAATAGTGATGCATTCCCTCAGTACTGACCCTCCGACAATGCAGCACTCCCTCAGTACTGACTGTCTGACAGTGCAGACCTCCTTCAATGCTGAACCTCAGACAGTCCAGCACAACCTCAGTCCTGGCTTTTCTACAGTGCAGCACTCCCCCAGCACTGATCCTTGGACACTGCAGCACTCCCTCAGTACTAACAGGCCAATAACGCAGCACTCATGGAGTGCCATAGATAAGGCGAATATCAAACGTCCTTTCCGAAGGGTAGGGGAATTAAAAACTGGAGGACATAGGTTTAGTGGAGAGGGCAAAGATTTAAAGTGTCCTGAAGGGCAACATGTTCACACAGAGGGTGTTAGGTACATGGAATTAACAGCTAGAGGAAGTGGTAAATGTAGGTACAAGGTGTAAAGGGCATTTGGACAGGTACATGAATAGGAAAGGTTTTGAGGGATATGAGTCAACTGTAGGTAAATGGGACTAGTTTAGTTTGAGAAATCTTGTTGGCATGGACAAGTTGGACAAGTGTCTGTTTCCATGCTGTTTGACTCAGTCCAAGGGTCAATAACTAGATGGCAGGAGATTTTCTTCATAAGTTCATAAGATCTCAGAGCAGAGATCTCGAGTGTGCTCAGCCATTTGATTATGGCTCATATGCTCCTCACCCCAATCTTCCTGCTTTCTCTCCATATCCCTTCAACCCATTACCAATTAAAAAATCTGTCTAACTCCTCCTTAAATTTACTCCCTGTCCCAGAATACATTGCAGTTGGGATAGTGATTTCCACAGATTCATAACCCTTTCTTAACTCTATTTTTAATTTGCTACTCCTTTTGCGAAGATTATGACCTCTCATCTGAGAATGCCCCACAAGAAGCAGCTCCCGCTCCACGTCTATTTTATCCACATCTTTTATCATCTTTAATCCCTCAATCTCCCCTCATTCTCCTTCATTCCAGAGAGTATAGGCCTAAACTGTTTGATCTCTCTTCAGACACCAAACCCCTCATGACTGGGATCAATCCCATGAACCTCCTCTGAGCTGCCTCCATTACCGCTCCATCTTTCCTCAAATAACGGGACCAAAACTGTGCACAATACTCCAGGTCACCAATACCCTGTATAGTGGCAACAATACTTCCCTTTATATTCTATTCCTTTTGCTTTAAAAGTCAACACTCCATTGACTTTCTTTATTATCTGCTGTATCTGCATGCTAATTTTCTCTGACTCATGAATGATGACACCTAGATCCCTTTGCACCCTGAAGTCTCTACCTATTAAGAGGGTGGCATGGTGGCACAGTGGCTAGCATTGCTGCCTCACAGCGCCAGGAACCTCAGTTCAATTACTGCCTTCCGTCTGTGTTGAGTTTGCACATTCACCCCGTGCTTGCTTGGGTTTCCTCTAGGTGCTCCGGTTTCCTCCCACAGTCCAAAGATGTGCAGGTTAGGTGGATTGGCCATGCTAAATTGTCTCATCTTGCTCAGGGATGTGTAGGCTAGGTGCATTAGTCAAGGGAAATGTAGGGGAATGGGTCTGGGTGGGATACTCTTCGGAAGGTCGGTGTGGACTTGTTGGGCTGAAGGGCTTGTTTTCACACAGTTGGGATTCTATGACGATGAAGATAATAGGTTGCCTTCCCATTTTTTTGACCCAAATGCATAATTTCACACTTTCAATTCCACCTGCCATATTCTGGCCCACTTCCCGAAGCTATCCATATCCATTTGTCAGGTTCTTATTCCTTCACTGTGATTTACCATCTTGAGAGAGGATTTTAAGAGGATTATAAAAAATATTTTCACCCAGGGAACCTTGGGGGTCGGGATTGCACTGCCTGGGAGAGTACTTGAGACATGAAACCTTGAAAAAGTACTTGGATGAACACTTGAAGTGTCATAACATTCAATGTATGAGTTGAGTGCAGGAAAGTGGGGTGAGTATAGGTTATCGTGTATTTCTGGTGGTACAGATTTAATCAGCCAAACAGCCTGTTTTGTACTATACGATTCTACAAATGTCTTCAGTTAGAGTTGGCAACTCTGCATGGCATGATATCTTTGCTCCCAAAGTATGGAAGTGCATTGTCAGAAGCAACCAACTGCATCCTTCGAGAGTCAGTGATCCCAGGCGGTCAGACCTGGTTGCATTCAAACTTCTTTGGGAAAGAGGACAGATGATTTGCCGCCGAATGTGCCAAAGGAGATGAAGAATTTTTTCTCATAATGAACAGATCACTGGTGACCCACTGCCTATCCTTATCATATCTGACACACATCCTGAATGTAGCTCAACTACCCACTCCTCACCTGTTCCAGCTCATCCAGACACTAACACTTCACAAGCAAACAACCTTCCAAGGACATTCCCACATCCTTTCCTGCCCCTGTCAAAGCGATCTAAATGGAAAGAACACAGGCAGGAAGCCTGATAGACACATCACTTCTGCAGGCACAACGTAAAATGTCATTATCTTTGCTTAGGACAAGTCAAGATGTCATCAGTAATCAATCTTCAAATCAAAGGTTATGGAGACATTGAAGTCTTATCTTTCAGCCTTCAATTTCCCGATAGAGAACAGGAAAAGGGCTTCATGCCAATATCTAGGTGGATGATTTGAGGTGATTGATTTCACTGAAGTTCTTCTCTCTTCCCAATATAAAGGTGAATGGAATAGACATTTATGGATTGGTTGCTGTCAGACAGGCTCATAGAAAAGGAATTACCCGAGTGAATACAAGTACTGAATGACCCTTCAAATAGAATAATGAATAATACATGCAAAAGAGCATTAAGATCAAACCTCTCCTTCGAAAAGGTTGCCAAATATAAATCTTCTTGTACTCATTTGGTCGCGGACAGGTCATTTGGTATCATGACAGCAGAATTCAATCAAAGCCACATTGCCAGCAAATGAAAGGGCAGAGTTATTTTGGGGGATATTTTCATGTTCAAGGTGAGTCTAGGGGACATCAGGGTTCCCAGTGCAGGGACAAGAATATAGATTTTCCAAAGCAGTAATATTGCAAGCCAGTAACATACACTGTTACAGTATATTTAAACAGCATATGAGAAACACTTTAGCTGCCGTGCATTGAATGCTCTTTTGAAACCTGTGTACAATCGAGACAGATAAAGGTATATGTGGTGGTGCCGAGCAGCAGTGGATGGCTGGCATCAATAGTGAGCCTCCTGATATGTGCATGCACACATGCACGTATATGTGCATCTGACCACTTGTCCTGTTGCCCTGTTGCATGCCAGGAGCAGGAAAATCGACTTTTTGGGCAAAAGCCCTTCATAATTTCCTGCTCCTTGGATGCTGCTTGACCTGTTGTGCTTTTCCAGCACCACTCTAATCTGGACTCTGATTTCCAGCATCTGCAGTACCCACTCCTGCCATAGATAGGCTGGTTCAGACTCAATGGGCCAAAGGGCCTCTACTGTGCTATATGGCTTTTTGACTGTATGAATTGCAAAAAGGAAGCCAATGTAAATGGGCGTTGTGGGTGGGTGGGGTTTGGGGTTGGGCTGGTGGTGTTAAACTTTTAATTAGTTGGAATCATACCTGACTCAAGCATCTTCAGTTGCTTCATCAATGACTTTCCACCAACCATGAGGACACAAATGGGGATATTTTTTGATCATTGCACAATATTCAGCACCATTTGTGACTCCTGAGATACTTGAGCAATCTGTGTCCATAAGCATAATATTCAGGCTTGAACTGATCAGTGAAAGTAGAATTTATGCTACACATGTGCTTGGCAATGCCATCTCCAAGAAGACAGAATCAAACAATCACCATGAAATTCACTGGCATTACCATTGGTAACTCCCACGTCCAACCCCCGACAATTAATATCCTTGACATTCCCACCAACCAGAAACTGAACTAGCCGTATGAATACTGTGGCTTCAAGAGCAAGTCAAAGCCATAAATCAGGAACCTGACGAAATATTCCCCACTTACCTGAATCGGTGCAGCTCCAACAACAGTCAATAAGTTCAATACCATTTGGAACATCATCATTTTGACCCTTCTTCCATCAGAAGATGTCTGTCGATGAATGCACAATGTTCAGCACTATTCATGTCTCCTCAGATACTGAAACAGTCCATGTCCAAATGCAACAAAATCTGAACAGTATCTAGGTTTGGGCTGACAAATGGCAGGTTACATTTGCCAAGCAATGACCATCTCCAGTAAGAGAAAATCTAACCACCACCACCCCTTCAATGATCACTGAATCCTCCATTATCAACATCCTGGGGCTACCAGAGACCAGAGATGCAACTGGACTCATCATATAATTATAGCTCCAACAACACTCAACAAGCTTGACACCATGCAGGACAAAGCAGCCCCACTTGATTGAGCACCACAGTGTGATAATGCTGCTCCTTTAACAAGGTTACATTGTCCTTGGCTTTTCTTTCAGAGAAATCTTAAGAGCAGTGATTCCAAAAAGTCAAGGTTTGAAGGATTTTAGGGCCGGTTTGATCCTAGCTAATAGATATTGCCTCAGGCAAAAAGCTTTCAAGTTTAAAACAAACACTTGTAAAATGAAAGGGGAGTGGCCAGTTCTCCCAGCTCAGCTTTTCTCTGCTTTGGTTTGGGTTTAGCAAACAGACAGTTTTTTGAAAGAAGTCCAAAGAAGTAGGTCTATGCTGATCCTGCCTCTCTTTGACATCTCTCCTGTGAGACCCTGTGTTTGATTTCCCATTTTTTGCCAAGGCAAAAAATGATGGGGATTGTTGCAATTATTGGCAACAACATCATTAAGTTGGCATAATCTGTTGAGATTTTGGGAAGGTTAAGTTAATATTTGTTCTGTTCCCTTTTATTTGCATTTCATTCCGTAATTATGTAAATAGATTCTGTTTTGTGTAAAACAGAGTGACTGGGCCAGCTGCATCCCTCCTGGAATATCCACCTCACACCTGCTGGAAACAACTTGCAACGTTAGGGTCTGGGCTACTTTCTTGAAATGTTTTGAGGGGATCTGGCCTGGTCCATAACAACATCCACAAGCATTCACTTCCTCCACCATCAGCACTCAGTAGCTGCAGTGCGTAATAAGTAGAAATTTACACAAGAGCCTTGATCACTTCTATCTCAAAAGTCAATGGCAGCAGATACATGGGAACATCATCAGTTGTAGCTTCACATCCAAGCCACTAACTTGAAAATATATCACTGCTCTATCACTGTCGCCGAGTTAAAAACCTGGAGTTCCCACTGTAAGGCCATTGTGGGTCCACTGCAGCATACAGGCCACAGTGATTGAAGAAAGCAGCTCACCACAATCTTCTGGGGAAGGGAATCAAAGTGGACCCAGCCAGCAACACCCATGTCTGACGAGTAAACAAAAAGAAAAATCACATTACAACGTTCAAAACTCCATTCTCTTCTCCAACTCACAGTAACAGCAAGATGGACTATCTCCGAGATGCAGTGCAGCAATTCCTTTGATCGAACCTTCCAAACTCATGACCTCTACCATTTAGAAGGACAAGAGCAGCAGTCACATGGAAGCACCACCACTAACAAATCTGCATCCAAACCACTAATCATCATGGAGTCATCGATTAGATTAGGTTCCCTACAGTGTGGAAACAGGCCCTTCGGCCCAACAAGTTCACACCGACCCTCCAAACAGCAACCCACCCAGACCCATTTCCCTCTGACTAATGCACATAACACTACGGGCAATTTAGCGTGGCCAATTCACCTAAACTGCACATCTTTGGATTGTGGGAGGAAACCAGAGCACTTGGAGGAAATCCACGCAGACAAGGGGAGAATGTGCAAGCTCCACACAGTCAGATGCCTGGGGCTAGAATCAAACCTGGGTCCCTGGTGTCTGAGGCAGCAGTGCTAACCACTGGGTCACCGTGCTGCCCAGAGTTATAGAGCACAGAAACAGAACCGTCAGTCCAACTCATCCGTGATGACCAGATATCCTTAAGTAATCTAGTCCCATTCGCCAGCTTTTGGCCCATATCCCTCTAAACCCTTCCTATTCATATACCCATCCAGATGCCTTTTAAATATTGTCATTGTACCAGCCTCTACCACTTCCTCTGGCAGCTCATTCCATCTAGACATCACCCTTACAAAAAGTTGCCCCTTAGGTCCCTCTTAAATCTTTCCCCTCTCACCTTAAACCTATGCTCTATTATTTTGGATTCCCCCACCCCAGGGAAAAGACCTTGGCCATTCACCCTGTCCATGCCTCTCATGACTTTGTAAACCTCTATAAGATCACCCCTCAGCCTCCGACGCTCCAGAGAAAACAGCTCCAGCCTATTCAGCCTCTCCCTGTAGCTCAGATCCTCCAACCCTGGCAACATCCTTGTAAATCTTTTCTGAACCCTTTCAACGTTCACAATATCCTTCCGATAAGAAGGAGACCAGAATTGCACACAGTAGTCCAAAAGTGGCCCAACCAATCACATTACTTCTTGCAAAGATCCATTCTCTTCTCCACCAGCTTACAGTGGCAGCAGGATAGACTATCCACAACATGACCTCCCAATTCCAATACTCAAATGCTCTGACCAATATAGGCAAATGTACCAAACATCTTTGTCACTATCCTATCTCCATTTGACTTCACTTTCAAGGAACTATGAACCTGCACTCTAAGATATCCAACATTTTCTGCTTATATTGGAACAAATTTGCCTTTTCTTTACCATTGCATGGGTCGAATCCCTGGGACTCTCTTCCTAACTGTGATACGAGCAGCAGTGTTTCAAGAAGTGCAATAAGTGATGAGGAATAGAAATGCTGGTCTAGCTAGAAACACCCACATGCCATGAACAAACGATAAATTATTTACCCCATCATCTGGAGTGAGTGAACAGACTTGTTAGACTTGCTTGATCTCTTGAGCGGACCAGCCCAAGCAACGTCAAGATGTTAGTGATTAACAGTCTTGCACAACGTTGCAGTAATTTACTTTACCAATCCCAATGCTTGCTAAAAACATTCACTACAAAAGCAGGTGACAGGAAATATACATTTCAAGTTGTTCAAAGACTTTAGATAAAGTCTGATTTCTCTCATCTTTCAGGATTAAATGCCCTTGGACAAAGCCTGATTAGTTTCCAATATCTGTCTCTTTGAGCTGTCGGTTTCTGTCTGATTCCACCATAAGACACTGACTAACAGCAGGAAAGCTTTGTGTCAGTATTGATTGAGGCTGAGATAAAGCTTTTGTGAAGGGATTCTCTCTGTCCTTTGAAACCGCACCTGATGCACGATGAGGCAACTTAACAAACCACTGCAACTTGAACAAAAGACCATCCCTCACTAAACCAACAATAAACAACAAGCGCTTCTGTGGCACAGTGATGTAGGCCATACCTTTGTGCCAAAAGGCCTGGGTTCAAGTCCACCTGCTCCAGACGTGTGGCCTAAAACATCTGAACAGTCTGATTAAAAATATCAACAGTGAACATACATTCTGTTTAAAATGAAGCAAAATTTGGATATTTTTGTCTGCCAACAGTCCCAATATTCTATCTCTATTCGGTTTTATGGTTTGAATTGAAAATGCCATAATTTGCATAAGTCCTTTCAATTCTGGATCAATTGTTGCGGGTTAAAAGAATTTTTTCCAAAGTGTTTCAATTCATACTCTAGCCAACAGTTAATGAGAGAAGTATTAAGAGTTCAGCAGTTAAAAATCACACAACACCAGGTTATAGTCCAACAGGTTTAATTGGAAACACTAGCTTTCGAAGTGTCGCTCCTTCACCTGATGAGGGAGCAGCACTCCGAAAGCTAGTGCTTCCAATTAAACCTGTTGGACTATAACCTGGTGTTGTGTGATTTTTAACTTTGTACACCCCAGTCCAACACCGGCATCTCCAAATCACGAGTTCTGTTGTGGTAGTGACATCAAAGTAAGGTACCGTCCAGCTTTTCATAAGATACTCACAAATGATAGAAGCTTCTGAGACAACCTGCCCTCCCCCGTTCCAGCAATGAATTGTTTAAGGGGGCAGGAGGAGGCCTCACAGCCCCTTACTATTCAACAACATGCTTCACTCCGACATTTACTCCATGCTCCTGCTCATATCTCATTCCCTTGATTCACATAACATTTAAAAATCTATTGATCTCAGCCTTCAATATGTGAAGCAATTCAGTCAGCCCAGCTCTGGTGCAGAGAATTCCAAAGATTAACAACTCTCTCAATTCCTTGGTATCAGCCCTGCTATTGCTTTGTATGAGATTGAACTTGTGTTCCTGTTTTGCTGCCTACCTCTTCCAATTTAAAACAATCCCTCATTCAATCTTGTCATCCGATACACCTCAATGTTATCAGGTCTCAAACACTTCTTGCTCCAACTGAAGTACCTGCATTTCTCTGGAGTTTTCCTATTATTTGTGGCTATGAGTTCAAGAACTTAACTCTTGGCTTTTCATTCTCCTGATTAACAGGCCATTTTTCCTGGTGCCCAGAACTGAGTCAAAGTTTTTTTTGTTTTTTTTTTAGTACTGAGTCATAGAGATGTACAATACAGTCACAGGATGAGGGTGTCACTAGCATTTATTGCCCATCCCTAATTGCCCAGAAGGCAGTTAAGAGTCAACCCCATCGCTGTGGGTGTGGAGTTCCATGTCAGCCAGACCAGGTAAAGATGGCAGATTCTTTCCCTACGGGGCATAAGTGAACCAGATGGGTTTTTCCAACAATCGACAATGGACTCATGGTCACCATTAGGACTTCTACTTCCAGATTTTACTCAGTTCAAATTACATCATCTGCTGTGGTGGGATGCAAACCCAGGTCCCCGGAACATTACCTGGGCCTCTAGAACAACAGTTTAGCGATAATCCCAATGAGCCATTGCCTCCTGCTAAGTGCAGTCTGACCAGAACTGGATCTGGGATACAAGCTGGACCAGACCAAGATCCAGTGTTCAAGGTTAACTCTGACCAGAACTGGATGGAGTTCATAAGGTCCAGAAAAGATGTATCGCAAGCTGCAGTGGGAGGAATGGGAAGAGATTGTGGGGGCCCTAACATCAATTTTCAAATTCTCTCTCGCCCCTGGAGGAGTGGCAGAGGACTGGAGGACAGCTGTGGCACCATTGTTCAAAAGGATGGTATGGCTAAATGAGGAAACTACAGGTCAGTGAGTGTATCATCCATGGTGGAGGTGCTATGGAAGATGGAGGTGACGGTTTAGTGGTATTATTGCTGGACTGTAATGTTCTGGAGACCCTAATGCAAACTTCACCAGGCAGGTGGCAGAGTTTGATTTCAATAAAAAAATCTGGAATTAAGAGTCGATGACTGTGACCATGAAATCATTAGTGACTGTTGGAAAAATCGAGTTAGTTCACTAATGATCTTTAGGGAAGGAAGCTGCCATCCTTACTCAGTCTGGCCTACATGTGACTCCAGACCTACAGCAATGTGGTTGACTCTTAACTGCCCCCTGGGTAATTGGAGATGGGCAATAAATGTTGCCTTGCCAGTGACAAACACCACCCCATGAATGAATAAAACAAATCTAGGGCAAATTGGATCCAACGTTGGCTTATGGCAGGGTAATAGTTGAAAGGTTTTTTGTGACCAGAGCCTGTGCATAGCAGTGTATCACAGAGTTTGGTGCTGGGTCTGTTGCTGTTTGTAATGTACATCATTGATCTAGAAATGATGGTAGGAGGTACCGTTAGTAAGTTTGCAGATGACATGAAAATTAGTGCTGTGGTAAATAGAAAGGAAAGTAGCTTCAGACTGCAGGACAATAGAGATGGGGTGAACAATGGCAAATAGAATTTAATCCTGAGAAGTGTGAGGTGATGCATAACAAGGCATGTCGAATAGTAGGACCCCAGAAAAGAGGGGATCAGGTTTGTACATCCCTCTTCAGGTCGCTCATACCACCTTCTCAAGGGCAACTAAAGACACACAATAAATACTAGCCCAGCTAGTGACACCCAAGTCCCACAAGTGGATAAAACATTGTTGAAGGCAGTGTGTAGGTAGATAACATTTTAAGGTGGGATATTTGCCCTTAGGCATCAATGGATTGAATACAAGAGCAAGAAGGTCATGAAGGAGCTTTATATAACGCTGTTTCGGTCACAACTGGAGTACAGCATGCAGTTCTGGTCACCACCCTATAAGGAGGATATGAGTGCATGAGAGAGCATGCTCAGGATAATCAACAGGATGCTACTTGAACTGGAGCAAGTCAGCTATTAAAAGTGATGCAATTGGCTGGGGTTGTCTTTACAAGCTGATCAGAGGATTAGATAGGGTAGACAGTAAAAGTCTGTTTCCTAGGATGATGACGTCAGCTTGTACAAGGGGTCATAACTACAAATTGAGGGATGATAGATTTAAGACAGATTCAGAGGCAGGTTCTTTACGCAGAGAATGGTAAGGGCGTGGAATGCCCTACCTGCCAATGTATTCAACTCAGCCACATTAGGGAGATTTAAACAACTCTTAGATAAGCACATGGATGATTTTTGGATAGTGTAGGGGGACGAGCTGAGAATAGTTCACAGGTTGGCGCAACATCGAGGGCCGAAGGGACTGTTCTGCGCTGTATTGTTCTATGTTTCCTCATCTTACAGGAGGGAAGACATGATTAAGATGGAGGAGGTTATGAGGGGCTTAGATGGCGGTGATAGGGAGAAACATTTCCCTTCAACAGAGGTGACAATAGCCAGCCAACACTTTTGAGAGGATTTGAGAAAAGAAAATTCAGTTAGAGGGAGGAAGTTACCCAAAACTTATTGCCTAAAAGAGTGGTTGACACAGGAGCCATCAAGACAGCTAAGAACTATTTAGATGAACACTGTATATATGAGGCTGCAGGTCAAGTGCTAGAAAAATGGGGTTAGAATAAATGGCTCCTCGATGACAGAGGACATGGTGAGCAGCAAAGGACCTTTTCCCTTGCTCTAAACACGACATGACTCTATGAGTGTGCCCTTTGACCAGAACTGGATCGAGTGTTCACGGTGCAGTGTGATAGAACTGGAATCGTAACCTACTTGGGAATGCACAATGATACTCAAACCTCAGCACTCCTGGGGTCATTGCAAACATTACATATTTAATCACATGACTCAAAGCCCCCAGCTTTCCTGTCTGATGGACTCAGGTTAACAGAAAACACTGACCACGTTTCTGACCTTTATAGCAAGCAACTAATTTACCACAAATAAATAAGTTTAAACGGAGGCAAATAAAATATGAATTATCAATTTATAACTCTCTTTGTTAAACTCTCCACCCTCTAAAGCTCCTACACGCATGCACTTAGACATAGACAACAAGAGAAAAAGGATGAAGAAAAATTATTTGTGGAACACAGTTCAATAGCACTCGTCCACATGATTCAATGAGACACCCTTTCTTCTGAGTCCTTCTGATCTCTAATCTTCTTCCTTCCAGGACCACTCAATTCTTTGTTGCAGGCACAGGGCATTTGACACATTAATAATTCAGTCTCTCAGTCACTGGTTAGACAAAGCAGCTGATAAGCAACTGGTGAGTGGGAATAACTAGCTATGTTCTAATTCTGTATTCTGTCTGTACAAGGAAAGAGAAGATGCTGCCTTTTTAAAGTCTGGAGGTTTTCTCCCACCATGTTGTCGATGCACAGGCTATCCACTGGCCCAGCAGCCAATCAGATTGTCATGCTCAGTATTCCCGTCCTATACAAAGGATTCTGGTTGAAAAATAACAATTAACAGACTCTATTGGGCAAAACAGTCCTGACCCACAGTGCCAGAGTCGAACAACCCTCACCCACTGCTGAAAAAAGGCATCCGTGTAAATATAAATCACTGAGTTCCAGGGATATGTTTGAAACTGCAACATCTCCTTCCAGAAGTTCTGCAGTTAAAAGAAGTATCTTTTTTCACATTTGTGGTTCACCAGGGCAAAAGTACAGAAGAATGAAGTCATGTAGTTTTTACACTGGATTCTGTGTTCAAGATGCAATTTGACTAGAAGTGGAGCCTGTCTTGAAGATGCTGTTTGAAGAGACGTGGAGCCTGTATTGGAAGTACAGTCCGACTCAAGGTGGAACAGCATTGAAGGTGCAGTCATAGTCACACAGTCATAGAGATGTACAGCACGGAAACAGACCCTTCAGTCCAACCCGTCCATGCCGACCAGATATCCCAACCCAATCTAGTCCCACCTGCCAGCACCCGGCCCATATCCCTCCAAACCCTTCCTATTCATATACCCATCCAAATGCCTCTTAAATGTTGCAGTTGTACCAGCCTCCTCCACATCCTCTGGCAGCTCATTCTATACATGTACCATCCTCTGCGTGAAATAGTTGCCCCTTAGGTCTCTTTTATATCTTTTTCCTCTCAACCTAAACCTATGCCCTCTAGTTCTGGACTCCCCCACCCAAGGAAAAGACCTTGTCTATTTACCCTAATCATGCCCCCTCATGATTTTATAAACTTCTACAAGGTCACCCCCCAGCCTTCAATGAACTGAATAGAAGTGGAGCCAGTATAGAAAGTTAAGTCTGACTGGAAATGGAGCCAGGACTGAAGGTGCAGAATTTTCTGACTAGGAGTGGAGCCAAAATTGAAGTTACAGTCTGAATAGAAGGGGAACCTGTATTGAAGGTACTGTCTGACAACACATGGAACCAAAATTGAAGGTACAGTCAGACGAGAAGGGGAATCTGTATTGAAGGTGTCGTCTGCCAAGAAGTGGAGGCAGCACTAAGGTTCTAGATCAGAGTGGTGGTGGAAAAGCACAGCAGTTCAGACAGCATCCAAGGAGCAGGAAAATCGACGTTTCGGGCAAAAGCCCTTCATCAGGAATAGAGGCAGAGTCCCCGAGGGGTGGAGAAATAAATGAGAGGAGGGTGGGGGTGGGGAGAAAGTAGCATAGAGTACAATAGGTGAATGGGGGTGGGGATGGAGGTGATAGGTCAGAGAGGAGGGTGGAATGGATAGATGGAAAGGAAGATAGGCAGGTAGGACAAGTCATGGGGACAGTGCTGAACTGGAAGTTTGGACCTGGGGTGAGGTGGGGGAAGGAGAAATGAGGAAACTGTTCAAGTCCACATTGATGCCATGGGGTTGAAGTGTTCCGAGGCAGAAGATAAGGCGTTCTTCCTCTAGGCCTAAGGTGCTGAGTGACCAGACTGTACCAAGTTGCCCAGAGTTCAATCTGTTTGTTAAGGATGTTATGTGACTTACGTTTGTTTTCTTGATGGTGAGTCTAAGACATAGCAGACACTCCATCTCCGCTCTCAACCCTACCTTCCGCAAGATTGTTCCTCTCAGTTTTTAGTGTGTTCCTGGGGTCAGGATCATGCACTATTTTGCATTGTCTCATTAAGCACAGGTCACTAACCTCACACTGCAGGTTTCTCAGTGGATAATGAGAGCCCCAAGACTGTTGCTGTAACAATTAAATGTCATGTGGCCTTATGTTTACATAGCTGCTTCAGAATATGTCTGTTTGTGTCCACCCTAATAAACAGACCATCCTTCAGCACAGTGTGAGCAGTTCTGGGGAAGATCCAAAAGGAGTTTGACAGATGTTTCATCGGATGTGTTTCTGTCTCAGTTCAAACATCATAAACCAGATGCTCCACTTTACAGCTTCACACTTCAAAGCTTCACACTTTGGGACAGATGAGAAAAGGAAATAACCATTGATTCACTGTCTGAAATTTACAGTTCACCTGCACTCTTCATGACTCCATTTGTTTAGAAGTCGCTATGTTATCTGGATTCGCACATTTGCAGTGGTCACAAACAGGCTCTTCCTGCCCATTCAGGTGCATGCAGAAGGTCCTCCAACACAATCAGACAAAGAACTAGGAGTTCTTCCCTGTGTTATCGGCAAATAGTAATCCCTTAAGCAATGTTGAAAAGAAACATAAGAATTGGAACCTTGCTGTACACAAGTTGGCCGTTGTGTTTACTAAATTACGCAGTGATTATTTTGGATGGTATATTGACTATATGGTTAAGATACACCAGTGAACGGGATTGATTAACTTTTGCTCAAAGCACTGAGGAATGGAGCCCTCCAGGGCACTGCTTTGGTCGGTGGATAGCAGACATGCAGCGTTTAGATCAGAGTGGTCCTGGAAAAGCACAGCAGGTCAGGCAGCATCCGAGGAGCAGGAAATTAGATGTTTCGGACAAAAGCCCTTCATCAGGAATAGAGTGCTGCCTTCTTTGTATAAACCTATTGTTAGGAAAAGTATTAGGGTCCAGTTTCATACCTCACTAGCTGGCGTGGGACATAATTAACAAAAAGCAGTAAATAACTAGATGTGAAGCACCTTTGGATGTCCTGACGTTGTGAAAGGTGCCATATAAATGCAAGTTAATTTTTCTTTTTATCTTCAATGTGCACCTAAGTGTTTAGGTTTTACTTTCTGAGCAAAACATAATTAATACATGGGGCCACGGGGTTGTCTTGTTGCAAGGTGTGACAGGTAGCGACTGTGAGGCATACAAACATACAAATTAGGAGCAGTATAGGTCAGCCTGCCCTTCAAGCCTTCTCTGTCACTTAATTAGCTTGCCACTGATCTGGTTGTGGCCTTGACTCCACATTCCTGCCTAGAACCAATACCTTTCACTCCTTTGATAGTCAAGAAACCAAAGTACTGACGCTGCACAACTTGAAATTAGCCAATGTTCAGATCAATAAGGTTGCTTGTTTTCCAAGTTTGACGTCAATTTTTGTTTGTTTGTTGAAGTGGAGGAAACAAAATCTTTCAAATGACCTGCAGGAAATTCCAACAAGAGGGCGGGACGATGGCTCAGTAGTTAGCATTGCTGCCTCATAGTGCCAGGGAGCCGGGTTCGATTTTAGCCTCGGACCACTGTCTGTGTGGAGTTGGCACACTCTCCCCCTGTGTGCCTGAGTTTCCTCCCACAATCCAAAGATGCGCAGGTTAGGTGGATTGGCCATGCTAAATTGCCCAGTGTTCAGGGATGCATAGGTTAAGTGCATTAGTCGGGGCAAATGTAGGATAACAAGGTAGGGGAATGGGCCTAGGTGGGTTACTCTTTGGAGGGTTGGTGTGACTTGTTGGGCTAAAGGGCCTGTCTCCAAACTGTAGGGATTCTATGAATACATGATAAGAAGGTTTAAAGCAAAAAGCTCATATCTAAATATTGTTTCCAAAAACTTGTATCTGTAATTTGATTGTGTAGTTCACAACTATGGGATTTTTCAATTTGCTTTACATCCAATAAAGTGCTTTTGAAGTCAGTTCACTGGAATATTGCAGAAAACACTGATTGTCCAGAGCAAGTTACAGCAAACAACACGGTGATAAAAAGATTATTTTTGTTATGTGATGCGGTTGAGAGATATAAATGCTGGCCACTGCACTGAGAATTCCGGTATTCTTGCAATTGCGTAGTGAGCACACAAGGCTCAGGTTTACCACTTAATCTGAAATAAAACACCACCAACCATGCAGCACCCTGTCAGTATTCTTCGCCAGCAGTATTACCCTTCTGATAGTGCAGAAGTTAGTGAGTTTTAAGAAGATTTGTAGATCAGGTTGAGGTTCTGGATGTAAGTTTACTCGTTGAGCTGGAAGGTTTGTTTTCAGACGTTTCGTCACTATACTAGGTAACATAATCAGTAAGCCTCCAGATGAGGCAGTGGTGTTATGGCCCGTTTTCTATTTATGTGTTTAGGTTTCCTTGGAAGGATGATGTCATTTCCTATGGCAATGTCATTTCCTGCTGTGATGTCATTTCCAGTTATTTTTCACACGGGGTGGTAAATGGGAGCCAAGTCAATGTGTTTGTTCATAGAGTTTGTTGATAGGTTGGAATGCCATGATTCGAGGAATTCTCCTTTGTGTCTCTGTTTGGCTTGTCCTAGGATGGATGTGTTGGCCTAGTTGAAGTGGTGTCCTTTCTCATCTGGACACCGTGAGAGTGGGTCATGTCTTTTTGTGGCTAGTTGATGTTCATGTATCCTGGTGGCTAGTTTTCTGCCTGTTTTTCCCTGCAGTGGTCCCTCAATACTCACTGTATAGCAATCCCTTGAATAGTGTACTGGGACTATGAACCTTTAGTAACATTGAGCTGAATGTATCTGACCACTGGATGAAGTCCAAAACTGTTGGCTCGTACATGACCCAGCTCAGTCTATAGACTGGGATCCATTTTATCACATTCCAACAGCTTCTCTAGCCATGCACCAAAATAGCTCC
This sequence comes from Chiloscyllium plagiosum, assembly GCF_037043375.1. NCBI lineage: Eukaryota > Metazoa > Chordata > Chondrichthyes > Orectolobiformes > Hemiscylliidae > Chiloscyllium > Chiloscyllium plagiosum. Next base: position 1,106,710 of record NW_028270186.1, on the reverse strand, counting down.
ACAGTACAAAGAATCAAGGCCCAGCAGCTGAGTTGGTCATCCTCCTCTCAGATACACAGCAAAAGCAGACATCACATTTTTTCCAGCTGTGTAAACACCATCCAGAGACTTATTTCTATTGGTTGGAAAGATTTGTTCAAGTACCACTGGTCTTCGTCAATTCAGCAGGTCAAACGAAAAACTGTTCGATACTACCTGCTCAATAGGCCAATTGCTAGTTTCTCAAGCAACTCAAACAACCGTTAATCCTCTCATGCTGTATTGTGCGACATTGAACCACTTGTTATCCAATTTCCCAAGAAAATCTTATTTGATCTCCAAGTTTGAAGCTTTGACATGTGAAACCCAAGCTCTTATTATGTCATTTTACCTCAGACTTGACCAAATTAGTGCTCTTCCAAATAACCTCCTATTTCCAGCCTCTGCACATGTTGGCTTGTCCAAATGTCTGCTGTCCATTTCTCCCCCCATGATATTGGCATCTACTGAGTTACATTGGCTCCCAAGCCACAATTTCAAAATTCTCTTTCTTGTTTGCAAAATTCCTCCAAAGCATTGAATCCCGCACTGCTTCCAAATCCACGACTCTCTTAGACCTTTGTGTTCCTTCAATTCTGGTCTCATGCACATCCACCAAGTTCCATTGCTCAACCACTAGCAACCCTGCTTTTGACTGCCTTTTCTCTCAGCTCCCAAACCCTCTCTCTCCTTTAAATGTCTCATTCAAATTGATCGCCATATTGACCATTTGTTTACATTGCTATATGTCAAATTTTCTCAGTTTACACATTTGTCAATCATAATATGAGGCTTCATAATGTTAAAAGTACCAGGAATACAAGTCTTCTTTTGTATTCGAAATTCTTGTTATGATGTCCACTTGTTTCAATCAACTGCAGTAAGTTACCTGGAACATTCACCAGGTGGTCAAAGAATATGAGGCATTTCCAAGCCAAGCTTACGCACCTGTATATCCACAATATACTGAGCTATTAACTCCTTCAATGTTCTAGCCATGGATTTAGCCATTTCTGAAAGCATTTCTTTTATTTGATATTGCTTACAGTTGAGCAGCTACATTTACAACAAATGGAACTCATGTATGGCTGGACATCGGAGTGCATCTGGGAAAATTAATGAACAGTGAAATTCACAACTAATCTTGGAGGAACTGTTTAGGAGAAGTTCACAGCACAGAAACAGATAAGTTATTTGTTTTAAGTGGCCGATAGAAAGTCTGCAGTAATAGAAGAGTGGGTTCTTTCTTGATTATATGTTTCTTGAGGTATGTCTCTTGATTAAACTTAAAATATAAGCCGTAACTATTAATTTAACCTGGGGCAGTGTTTTGTAGAGGAATAAGACGGTCTGTAGGGTCTATAGATTGTGAAGGAGCAAAAATGGCCTTTAGCACAGTGATTTGTGCTTGTTGTCAGATGTGGGAGTTTAAAGAGAGTTTAAGGGTTACTGCGGATTATATCTGCAATAAATGCTGTTGGTTGCAAATCTTATCAGATCGAATGGATCCTTTGGAGAGACAGTTAGAAGCAATGAGGAATTTGCAACAGCAACAGTATGTGATGGATGGCAGTTATAGGAAGGGGGGGGGGGAAGTCTCAGATACAGTCACATAAGTGGGTTAACTCGAGGAAAGGTAAGAGAGGTAGGCAGCTAGTGCAGGTGTGTTCTGTAGCTATACCCATTTCAAACAGGTATGCTGTTTTGGAAAATGTAGGGGGTGATGGATTCGCAGGGGAACGTAGCACGAACAGCCAAGCTTCTGGTATTGAGACTGGCTCTAATGCAACGAGACGTACGTCGGCTTCCAAGAGATCAATTGTGTTAGGGGATTCTCTAGTCCAAGGTACAAATAGACGTTTCTGTGGCCAGCAGAGAAAAAGCAGAATGGTGTGTTGTTTCCCTGGTGCCAGGATCAAAGATGTCTCAGAGAGGGTGCAGAATGTTCTCACGGGGGAGAGGAGCCAGCAGGAGGTCATTGTCCACATTGGAACCAACGACATTGGAAGGGAAAAGGTTGAGATTCTGAAGGGAGATTACAGAGAGTTCGGCAGAAATTTAAAAAGGAGGTCCCCGAGCTGGTGTATGGGAGAAGGATTCACATTTTTGGATCATTGGAATCTCTTTTGGGGTAGAAGTGACCTGTACAAGAAGGACAGATTTCACCTAAATTGGAAGGGGACTAATATACTCGCAAGGAAATTTGCTAGAACTGCTCGGGAGGATTTAAACTAGTTAGGTGGGGGGGTGTGACCCAGGGAGATAGTGAGGAAAGAGATCGATCTGAGACGGGTACAGCTGAGAACAGAAGTGAGTCAAACAGTCAGGGCAGGCAGGGACAAGGTAGGACTAATAAATTAAACTGCATTTATTTCAATGCAAGGGGCCTAACAGGGAAGGCTGCTGAACTCAGGACATGGTTAGGAACATGGGACTGGGATATCATAGCAATTATAGAAACATGGCTCAGGGATGGGTAGGACTGGCAGCTGAATGTTACAGAATACAAATGCTACAGGAAGGTTAGAAAGGGAGGCAAGAGAGGAGGGGGAGTGGCATTTTTGATAAGGGATAGCATTACAGCTGTGCTGAGGGAGGATATTCCCAGAAATACATCCAGGGAAGTTATTTGGGTGGAACTGAGAAATAAGAAAGGGATGATCATCTTATTGGGATTGTATTACAGACCTCCTAATAGTCAGAGGGAAATTGAGAAACAAACTTGTAAGGAGATCTCAGCTACCTTTAAGAATAATAGGGTGGTTATGGTCAGGGATTTTAACTTTCCAAACATAGACTGGGACTGTCATAGTGTTTAGGGTTTAGATGGAGGGGAATTTGTTAAGTGTGTACAAGTAAATTTTCTGATTCAGTATGTGGACGTACCTACGAGATAAGGCAGGGCAGGTGACTGAGGTGTTGGTCAGGGAGCACTTTGGGGCCAGCAACCATAATTCTATTAGATTTAAAATAATAATGGAAAAGGATAGACCAGATCTAAGAGTTGAAGTTCTAAATTGGAGAAAGGCTAATTTTGACGGTATAAGGCAACAACTTTCAAAAGCTGATTGGGGGCAGATGTTCGCAGGTAAAGGGACGGCTGGAAAATGGGAAGCCTTCAGAAATGAGATAACAAGAATCCAGAAAAAGTATATTCCTGTCAGAGTGAAAGGGAAGGCTAGTAGGTATAGGGAATGCTGGATGACTAAAGAAATTGAGAGTTTGGTTAAGAAAAAGAAGGAAATATATGCCAGGTATAGACAGGATAGATCGTGTGAATCCTTAGAAGAGTATAAAGGCAGTAGGAGTATACTTAAGAGGGAAATCAGGCGAGCAAAACGGGGACATGAGATAGCATTGGCAAATAGAATTAAGGAGAATCCAAAGGGTTTTTACAAAAATATTAATGACAAAAGGGTAACTAGGGAGAGAATATGGCCCCTCAAAGATCAGCAAGGCAGCCTTTCAGTGGAGCTGCAGAAAATGGGGGAGATACTAAATGAGTATTTTGCATCAGTATTTACTGTGGAAAAGGATATGGAAGATATAAACTGTAGGGAAATAGATGGTGACACCTTGCAAAACGTCCAGATTACAGAGGAGGCAGTGCTGGATGTCTTGAAACGTATAAAGGAGGATAAATCCCCAGGACCTGATCAGGTGTACCCTAGAACTCTGTGGGAAGCTAGGGAAGTGATTGCTGGGCCACTTGCTGAGATATTTGTATCATCAATAGTCACAGGTGAGGTGCCGGAAGACTGGAGGTTGGCAAACGTGGTGCCACTGTTTAAGAAGGGTGGTAATGACAAGCCAGGGAACTATAGATCAGTGACCTTGACATTGGTGGTGGGCAAGTTGTTGAAGGGAATCCTGAGGGATAGGACGTACATATATTTGGAAAGGCAAGGACTGATTAGGGATAGTCAACATGGCTTTGTGCATGGGAAATCATGTCTCACAAACTTGATTGAGTTTTTTGAAGAAGTAACAAAGAAGATTGATGAGGGCAGGGCAGTAGATGTGATCTATATGGACTTCAGTAAGGCATTCGACAAGTTTCCCCATGGGAGACTGGTTAGCAAGGTTAGATCTCATGGAATACAGGGGGGACTAGCCATTTAGATACAGAACTGGCTCAAAGGTAGAAGACAGAGGGTGGTGGTACTGGTGGGGGGTTGTTTTTCAGACTGGAAGCCTGTGACCAGTGGATTGCCACAAGGATCGGTGCTGGGTCCACTACATTTTGTCATTTACATAAATGATTTGGATGTGAGCATAAGAGGTCCAGTTAGTAAGTTTGCAGATGACACCAAAATTGGAGGTGTAGTGGACAGCGAAGAGGGTTATCTCAGATTACAACAGGATCTGGACCAGATGGGCCAATGGGCTGAGAAGTGGCAGATGAAGTTTAATTCAGATAAATGCGAGGTGCTGCATTTTGGGAAAGCAAATCTTAGCAGGACTTATACACTTGATGGTAAGGTCCTCGGGAGTGTTGCTGAACAAAGAGACCTTGGAGTGCAGGTTCATAGATCCTTGAAAGTGGAGTCACAGGTTGATAGGATAGTGAAGAAGGCATTTGGTATGGTTTCTTTTATTGGTCAGAGTATTGAGTACAGGAGTTGGGAGGTCACCTTGCGGCTGTACAGGACATTGGTTAGGCCACTGTTGGAATATCGTGTGCAATTCTGGTCTCCTTCCTATCGGAAAGATGTTGTGAAACTTGAAAAGGTTCAGAAAAGATTTACAAGAATGTTGCCAGGGTTGGAGGATTTGAGCTACAGGGAGAGGCTGAACAGGCTGGGGCTGTTTTCCCTGCAGCATCGGAGGTTGAGGAGTGACCTTATAGAGGTTCACAAAATCATGAGGGGGCATGGATAGGGTAAATAGACAAAGTCTCTTCCCTGGGGTCGGGGAGTCCAGAACTATAGGGCATAGGTTTAGGATGAGAGGGGAAAGATATAAAAGAGACCTAAGGGGCAACTTTTTCACACAGAGTGTGGTATGTGTAAGGAATGAGCTGCCAGAGGATGTGGTGGAGGCTGATACAATTTCAACATTTAAAAGGCATTTGGATGGGTATGTGCAGAGGAAGGGTTTGGAGGGATACGGGCCAGGTGCTGGCAGGTGGGATTAGATTGGGTTGGGATATCTGGTTGGTATGGACGGGTTGGACCAAAGGGTCTGTTTCCATGCTGTCCATCTCTATGACTCTATGAGAAGCAGAGAACTGAGCTAAGAGGAAGTGATATTTTTGACTTGTTCCGTAGATATGAGCAGATTATTTATTACCTCTCTCAAGTTGCCTCAATGATAGAAAGAGTCATCAGCTTGGTATGGGACTACAGCTCCAGAGGGACACAGACATGGTAAGGATTCTTTATAATGGTCCAACAGCTTTTGTTGACCATTTTATCTGGTGCCAGCCTATTAATGAATAGATTTAATCAGTTCAACTTTTCAGAGCACCCTGTTTGGGGTTTGGACTCTTGACCTCTTCCATACAACAGCCATTAGGCTCAAGGATAATTTTAGGCAGGAAACATGGACAGATGTTAAGTCTTAATTCAACACAGATGCTAGATTTGCAGGTTATTTTCAAAATGTCTGTCATACCTGAACATCGGAGTTGCAAACTCTGGTTTAATATATTCCTGGATGTTAAAAGAATTGACCTGCCTTCAACAACCATCATTTCCCCCATTCCATGATTTCTATAACTAATAAATAAAAACATTTAAAGAAAATTTAAAAATAAACAATGTTTTATACCATACCCGATGACTTTTCTTTGTCGACTTGTTTGCAAGAATTGGTTTGTAAGACCAATTCCATTCCCCAGTTCTGAGTGATGAGTCTAGAAGACAATTACTGGGCTTGCAAATGTCAAAGCAATGCAATATTATTTCTCTTACGTACCTTAAGAACCTTTTTTGCTTAAATATTGTGTCTTGAATCCACTGCTCCAATCTTCCTGCACAATCTCTTGCACATCATTCGTTGTCCACTGCTTCAAGTGTTGACCTGGGCTGAGTTGTTCGGTGTTTCCCTGCTGAGTTTGAAGGTTGAGTTCAAGCACCATTTCCAGATCCTCTTCATTATTATATTCTGTGATTATAATTATGTTGTATTCCCTCCCATACTAAAGATGGGAACTGTTGCAACTCTATTCCTTTGAGCAATGAAACCTTTCCACAGGGAACTAATGTGAATCCCTATGCCTCCTGAAATCCCAGGCATCTCTGTTCTTTGTCAAGAGAGAAGCAGCTTTGGTGGCATCACTGTGATCATTTCCCAAATCATTACTGTTGGCACCTCGACCACAATGCAGTACTGGATAAGGGAGATTTGTGATAGTTCCTGGCCACCAATTCTCTATTATCCTGCCTTAACTAGTCATTAGCAGTAAAGGATACACCTCTGCAGATTATCTACGGAAGAGGACTGTTCTGAGGGAACAAGAAGTTTCAGGATTGTACAAGTATAACTGCATTTGGTCAGGCATAATAAGGAGTATTTTAGAAAGCTGGCACAGATACATTTGCTCCCTCTGAAAGCTTGAGTTGGACACTTTGGCTTCACCAGCAGACTGTGTGTTATCAGTTGAACGGCCAGAACTATTGTAACATGTAGCACTTCAGAACCATTTTGTTTTCCAACAAACACTTTCAGCCTTCATCATCTTCACCTTGGGCACTGATACCCACTGTCAGACTGGAATTTCAAATCAATTCAACAAACCCTGCCAACTATCAAAAGCAATGAGCCTTGTCAAGCCCAGACCAAGCAACAGGCTTTGTATATAGCCGGCCGATTAGATTATGAAATCCTTCATCATTATACCACACTCAGACGTTTATGCCTGTCATGACTGGTAGAAGTTAACACCTCTGTTTCTAACCTTTGCAGTAACATTTAATAAATCTGAGGGGCTTCCAACAAGCTCAGACAAGATTCATTTATGCTGCTGTTATGTCGAATACATCAAAAGTACAGACTGAAAGGTCACACAACAGCCAAGAGTCACTGAGGCACTTTTGAAGCTTTTGTCACTGTTGAAATGTCGGCAATGCACCAGCCAAATACGTACAGAAGCAATAATTAAGTCTTGTAGTTTTTGTGATGTTGCTTGGGGTAAGTATTGGCTTGGACACCAGCGATGTCTGGAGAAATGTGACCTGGCTGACTTACTACTGTCATGTGGTTTCTACCTGAGCAGCTTGTACCTTTGTGTTTATTCAGCGTTAGCCATGACAGACTTGAAACACGGTATCAGCAATGAAAATGTTTGGATTTTCAAAAACTCTAAGAGCTGCTGAAAGAGACAGAAAGAAGTAAACAAAAACAGCAATCTGCAACTTTGAATTACTGGGGGAGTCAAAATAGCTGTGCATTTTCCACTCCATGGTTTCTTTGGAAAGGAAAGGAGATAATGAATCAGAATTGGATTTATTTTCCATTAGCGATGACGCAATTATGAAACAGCTACAGTATTAATTAAAAATCTGATGAACATTGCAATCAGTGCTGGGAAAAGAATGCTACAAATTGTATTGCAGCTTAGATTTTACTGAGGAACAGAATGGCCAGACTGCAGAAAAAACCTTGAAGACACATTTTGAGCCCCATATTAACATCACTTCTTAAGTTATATATTCAACATCAGAGCCTGGGGGAGAGGAGACCACTGATCAATACGTGACCACGCTGGTCAGTGTACTTGAATCCTATGAGTTTGGACAACTGTAAGATGATCTCATCAGGCATAGAATTGTCTTGGGCACATGAGATATTGTTGTGAGAGCACCTTTATTGAGAGATGGAGAAGCTTATACTCAAGAAAGCTATTGCCACGTGTAAAAATTAGGAGCTAGTCAATCAGCAGCTGGAGCATATTAATGGGAGAACATTAATGGCTTTGCATTACGCTGAAAGATATTGCAGGTTGAATGAGAAATGCATGTCAGAAAAAAAGGAAGACATATTTTCAGAAGAGCTAGGAGAAACATCAAGAGCAGAGCACAGGATGTAAATATGGTGGAGGACTTAGGGAAGAAATTAAGGCATGTCTAACTCGGGGGAAACAGTCTCCAACTACAAGCAGCTAAATCAATTTCCATACAAGTATTTAATGAGAAAGAAGTACAACAAGGCAATAAAAATGGCTGCTGCAAAGGTGACAGCCAATGCTCCTGCTGAATCTGCCTGCACCATACAACAGGTTGGCAAAGTAACGTTTAAAAATGGGACTATTGGAATGATGATGACAGAAGAAGAGCATCAAGTGAATGTGAAGTGTCAGATAGTCACTGATGCTTCACGCAACATCATGAGCTTCCCAGAGTAATGCAAAGTGGCTCAAAATCAAGACCCAAAACTGAAGCCCTCCAAAATAAGGTTGACGCAATATGAGGAATGATACTCATGCCAACAAGAAAAATGAAGCTGAGAGCACAATGCAATTGGACGAACAAAGATTTGGGGATCTAGATGGTAGATATTAAGAATAGCTACTCATCTCAGTTAAAGCAAGTCTACAGCTTTGACTAGCAACCCGAAATAATTTGCAGAACGTTAAGCCATTGATTCCTCAACAGATTCCAGGAACTTCACAGGACTAGGCGATTGATAAGTTTTGGCAGGTGTATTCCTGTTGAATATCACCTCCCAATATTAGAGAATGTGAGATCAACTCAGGACCTGCCTGAGGAGATGCCTAGCTGCTCTCAGGACCTGCCTGAGGGTTTAAATATCAGGTGCTGGAAAGGAAGAGAGTCAACAACAAAAAAAAAGACCACTCCAACACACTGGATTGGTGGCATGACAGCAATGAAAAAAACATGGAAAACCATGAGTATGCAAAGCTCTAAAGGATCTCAATGAAAACTTTGAAGAGATCTCACTATCCAGGCCAACATTTGAAGAAAAATTACCATAATTTTCCAAGACAAACAACCCTTGAGTGAAAGATGCTTATTGGGCATGAAGCTGGATGAAGGTAGCAATATTATACTTTCAGCATTTTGGACTTCATTTGGGAGATATAGGTGGACGCTCATTTGGGAGATATAGGTGGACGCTCACTTTGGGAGATATAGGTGGACGCTCACTTTGTTTGGCATTTCAGGAAAAGTATTAAATCAGAGAGCACAAGATATTCAGTGATCCTCCCAGAGTGGAATGTATTGTAGATGATCTGCTCATCTATGGGTAGAGACATAGTGGATGAAGCTTCAATCAAAATGTAATGTAACTGCTAGAAACAGCTCACCAAACTGTTTGTTAACTCCTTATCCATTTGGTTATCAGAATGTGAAGCTCTATGTAGGTTCACCAGTAAGAATGTGCAGTGGTATTGATGTACAGAACATGAAGCAGCCTCATTAGAATCAAAGTAGTCATGACAACGCCAGTGCTGAGGTATTACACTGCAAGTATTGCAGCATGATGATAGAAACATTGCACTTTGAGCACCCTTCATGTAGCCAGGACAACCAGTTGGCATTTGTATCCAGGGCATTAACATAAATGGAACAATGCTACACTCAGACAGGGGAAGGATGCCTAGGTAAAAACAATGACTGCAGATGCTGACAGGGGAAGGATGCCTGGCTATTCTCTTTACTTGCAAGCATTTTAATCCAAGCATGTTTTGGAGAGACAAAGCGAGTGTGGAGTCTGTCTATAAGTCACTTCAAGACATATTCCTCCAACTGCCTCTCTCTGCTCCAAAGTGTCGGTAAAGAATGTTATTTTGTTTGCTGAGATATCATCAGGGCGTGAACCACAAGAAAAGAAACAGATGCAGATCACAGACACGTTGTCAAAAACAGGACTCTTTATGAAGACAATTGAGGATGTGAGGACGAGTGTGAAATTTTCCAGACTCAATGAAAAGAAGCAGTTCGACATGCCCTGGAAGTCATCAAACTAGCAGAGATATTGAAATGGAAACACAACCTTCTTGTTCATATCAAGAAAACTACACAGGATGCAACCCTTCAAGTGCTGAGGGAAATAGTCATGAAAGCACAGTCGAAAAACATCAAGGACCCACCTCTAGCTATAGGATGATCACACAGAGATGAAGTGATAGTTCAAGATAGCATCTGTACAAAGGAAAGAGATTCATTATCCTTAAAGGAGGTGAGAAAAGAGATGCTGAAGCTCATCACTGAAGCCATCATGGAAACTGAGTGGAATCTGAAAAAGCCAAGAGAAGTGCTCCACTGGTCAAACAGAAGCAATGACCACTTTGGACCACATCAACCAGTGCAACACTCAAAACAACCAGCAAAGAAGCTGCTTATGGTGCATGACATCCCAGACAGACCATCGGTGAAGCTTAGGATAGATCTCTCCATGCTCACAATCACTGACTGTTGTGTCAGCATTATTATTTTGACTACTTGAAGTTAGACCACCTGACATCAACGATACACAGCGGGATTGATAATAAGCCACCAGAAAGCACACTTCAGTTGTTACAGCACATACAGGTATTGTGATAAGTGACAACTGCTCTGAATTCACAAATAAATAATTGCGCCATTTCGTAAAGGATTGGGAAATTCAGCACCATAAAGGGGTCATTGAAAGATTGAGCAAATCCAGCAGAGACTTGTGCAAGGCAAACCTGAGTGGTGAAACAGAGTTCCTGAAGGCAAAGAAAGTAGTCCAGTCCAAAGAGTAATGTCATGCTGTAGCGAAACTACTCTTTCAAGACCAAAATTTACTGCAGTCAGAGAGAGTTACAAGTGCAAGTGAAAAATTCAGGATGAAATGACAGAAACCGAATTTCACCTTGATAAAACAGCCAATTCATTGCCAGAACTGAGCATTGGAGAGCCAGTCAGAGTGCAAATATTCAACATTCCAACAATAGTCAGCCCACTTGGCAACTTGTGTCAAGAGTTGTCACTTTGATCATATGAGCAGACATATAGTCACAACTGCAATTATATATGTGCTACGAGAGAAGCTGTTTCTTCAGTGCAGCCAACGGATCAGGAAGAAATAATAACATTTCCCACTGCAACAGCATTTGCCATGGAAATGACAGTCCTTGGAACACGCACTTACCAGATGAACTACCAACAACAACAATGCATTCTTGTACTATTAGAAGATCTGCATGATTTAAAAACTATGTCAGCAATATGTGTGCAAAAATGGAACTGACCGGATTAAACGATAGTTTTGCGGATTTGTACATTAGGCAACTTGTGTAACTTCCCATTGTAAATGATACGTGAAATAATTCCACACAGGCCGGTATCTCATCACTAAGTCACCCTTTATTTCCATGAGGTGAGTCCTTGACATTGAGTCCAGCTCTCTCAGAGCAGCTTTCAGAGTGAACAGAAACTCTGACACTCCTGTTTCTATCTGTCAGCGAGGGCTCCTTGGTTAGACCAGATGAAAAACCCCAAAGAGGGAACTCAGATTCTAGGAGGTCCACTTGGCTGAATGATGACAATCCACGACAATATACAAGTTTTTGTTTCTGCTCCTTTATGAAAAGAGGGATGTTGGAGAAATGCAATTACACTTAGTCCACTAGCTGGCTTGCCATAGTCATGTGACCTCTTTCTCTGCTGTTAATGCCTTTTTAGCAGTCTGTGGCAACTGTTAAACTTGAGACATCACGCCTCTCAGGCACCCTGTTCTTCTTGAAAATAGTGCCACAGGGTGCCTGAGAAGCCTGATGAGACCTGGGTTAATATCTCATCAAAAAAACACACCTCTGACATTGCAGCTCCCTCAACACTGGTTTGTGGTCCCTGGGCTATATTATATCCGAAGGGCCTGAATGAGAACTCAAACAGCATATTCAGAGGAAAGAACGTTACTTCCTGGCCACAGGTAACATTACATACCCTGATAAAACATCTGGCTGCTCATACAAAGGGTTTAGATTTTCTTCGTAGCCAGTGCTTTCTTGACTGTATTGCACTTCCAATGAATATAGTCCTAATCCCTCCCTCATGGGTTGGTGCAGCAAATCTGGAATTTAGAAACAGGAGGAGGCCATTCAGAACCTTGAGTCTGTTTCACAATTCAGATGAATATTAGACCATATTTAAATAATCCTTAAAATTGTTTTCTCACTAAAGTCAATCAATTCCCAGTTTGAAGTTTGCAACCGGCCTTTTGGGGGAGAGAGTTCAAATTTCCAACTTCCTATGTCACAGAATCATAGAGATGTGCAGCATGGAAACAGACCCTTCGGTCCAACCCATCCATGCCGACCTGATATCCCAACCCAATCTCGTCCCACCTGCCAGCACTCGGTCAATATCCCTCCAAACCCTTCCTATTCATATTCCCATCCAAATACATCTTAAATGTTGCAATTGTACCAGCCTCCACCACGTCCTCTGGCAGCTCGTTCCATACATGTACCACCCTCTGTGAAAAAGTTGCCCCTTAGGTCTCTTTTATATCTTTCCCCTCTCACCCTAAACCTATGCCCTCTAGTTCTGGACTCCCCCATCCCAGGGAAAAGACTTTGCCTATTTATCCTATCCATGGCCCTCATAATTTTGTAAACCTCTATAAGGTCACCCCTCAGCCTCTGACGCTCCAGGGAAAACAGCCCCAGCCTGTTCAGCCTCTCCCTGTAGCTCAAACCCTCCAACCCTGGCAACATTCTTGTAAAACTTTTCTGAATCCTTTCAAGTTTCACAACATCTTGCAATAGGAAGGAGACCAGAATTTCATGCAATATTCCAACAGTGGCCTAACCAATGTCCTGTACAGCCGCAACATGACCTCCCAACTCCTGTACTCAATACTCTGACCAATAAAAGAAAGCATACCAAACACTTTCTTCACTATCCTATCTACCTGTGACTCCACTTTCAAGGAGCTATGAACCTGCACTCCAAGGTCTCTTTGTTCAGCAACACTCCCTAGGACCTTACCATTAAGTGTATAAGTCCTGCTAAGATTTGCTTTCTCAAAATGCAGCACCTCACATTTATCTGAATTAAACTCAATCTGCCACTTCTCAGCCCATTGGCCCATCTGGTCCAGATCCTGTTGTAATCTGGGGTAACCTTCTTCGCTGTCCACTACACCTCCAATTTTGGTGTCATCTGCAAACTTACTAACTGTACCTCTTATGCTCGCATCCAAATCATTTATGTAAATGACAAAAAGTAGACGACCCAGCAACAATACTTGTGGCACTCCACTGGTCACAGGCCTCCAGTCTGAAAAACAACCTTCCACCACCACCCTCTGTCTTCTACCTTTGAGCCAGTTCTGTATCCAAATGGCTAGTTCACTCTGTATTCCATGAGATCTAACCTTGCTAACCAGTCTCCCATGGGGAACCTTGTCGAAAGCCTTACTGAAGTCCATATAGATCACAACTACCACTCTGCCCTCATCAATCCTCTTGGTTACTTCTTCAAAAAACTCAATTAAGTTTGTGAGACATGATTTCCAACACACAAAGCCATGTTGACTATCCCTAATCAGTCCTTGCTTTTCCAAATACATGTACATCCTCTCCCTCAGGATTCCCTCCAACAACTTTCCCACCACCGAGGTCAGGCTCACCGGTCTATAGTTCCCTGGCTTGTCTTTACCGCCCTTCTTAAACAGTGGCACCACGTTTGCCAACCTCCAGTCTTCCGGCACCTCACCCTTGACTATCGATGATACAAATATCTCAGCAAGAGACCCAGCAATCACCTCTCTAACTTCCCACAGAGTTCTCAGGTACACCTGATCAGGTCCTGGGGATTTATCCACCTTTACCCATTTCAATACATCCAGCACTTCCTCCTCTGTAATATGACATTCTGCAAGATGTCACCATCTATTTCCCTGCAGTCTATATCTTCCATATCCTTTTCCACAGTAAATACTGATGCAAAATACTCATTTAGTATCTCCCCCATCTCCTGCGGCTCCACACAAAGGCCACCTTGCTGATCTTTGAGGGGCCCTATTCTCTCCCTCGTTACCCTTTTGTCCTTAATGTATTTGTAAAAATTCTTTGGATTCTCCTTAATTGTATTTGCCAAAGCTATCTCATGTCCCCTTTTTGCCCTTCTGATTTCCCTCTTAAGTATACTCCTACTTCCTTTATACTCTAAGGATTCACACGATCTATCCTGTCTATACCTGACATATGCTTCCTTCTTTTTCTTAACCAAACTCTCAATTTCTTTAGTCATCCAGCATTCCCTATACCTACTAGCCTTCCCTTTCACTCTGACAGGAATATACTTTTTCTGGATTCTTGTTATCTCATTTCTGAAGGCTTCCCATTTTCCAGCCGTCCCTTTACCTGCGAACATTTGCCCCCAATCAGCTTTTGAAATTTGTTGCCTAATACCGTCAAAATTAGCCTTTCTCCAATTTATAACTTCAACTTTTAGATCTGGTCTATCCTTTTCCATTATTATTTTAAATCTAATAGAATTATGGTTGCAGGCCCCAAAGTGCTCCCCCACTGACACCTCAGTCACCTGCCCTGCCTTATTTCCCAAGAGTAGGTCATGTTTTGCACTTTCTCTCATAGGTACGTCCACATACTGATCAGAAAATTTTCTTGTACACACTTAACAAATTCCCCTCCATCTAAACTCTAAACACTATGACAGTCCCTGTCTATGTTTGGAAAGTTAAAATCCCTGACCATAACCACCCTATTATTCTTAAAGGTAGCTGAGATCTCCTTACAAGTTTGTTTCTCAATTTCCCTCTGACTATTAGGAGGTCTGTAATACAATCCCAATTAGGTGATCATCCCTTTCTTATTTCTCAGTTCCACCTAAATAACTTCCCTGGATGTATTTCCGGGAATATCCTCCCTCAGCCCAGCTGTAATGCTATCCCTTATCAAAAACACCACTCCCCCTCCTCTCTTGCCTCCCTTTCTATCCTTCCTGTAACATTCGTATCCTGGAACATTAAGCTGCCAGTCCTGCCCATCCCTGAGTCATGTTTCTGTAATTGCTATGATATCCCAGTCCCATGTTCCTAACCATGTCCTGAGTTCATCTGCCTTCCCTGTTAGGCCCCTTGCATTGAAATAAATGCAGTTTAAGAGATGCTTCCTGTTTGCCCCTGAACTGCCCAGAACTAATTTCAAGGTCATGCATCATTATTCTGAACACCCCAACAATTAGCCAACAAAATGTCTGTGACCTTTAACGGAAACTTTGGAATATTTTCCAAAGCACAGCTCTTTCCTCCTACAATAACAAAGTGCCCATACACTTGCCCAGAGATTGGAAACAGTTTCTGAGGTGGTAAATCTGTTTGCTGCTCATTAATGATGGAGTATTTCTGATAGGCGCCTCTTTTTTTCACATCGAAGAATTTCAAGCCAGGCCCAGCTTGTTTCTTTTGGCTTGGCCACCATCTCATTTCCAGGGTATTCCATCCTCCTGTCAAGAGTGTTTATCGAGTAATCGCTGTGTGAATTCATATTGAATAAACATTTCCCAATTGCAGCTGCACTCTCTCTTGCAAGATTTATCGCTCTATTTGATTTAAAAGCCAGGATAAAGTGTACAAAATCTGAACTATTCTTTCTTGTTACCACAGTTGATGGCTTTATGGGGGACAGTGAAACAAATAAATACCAGAAATGTTGTACTGGTTGGTCAGTACTCTCAGTGTTATAGTGTTCAAGGAATGGGCTTAATTGCAAGACCTGATGTGAGGGGCATTATGAAACTATGCAATCTCTGTTGAGAATACTTGGGCACAAACTGTTAATATGCTTGGTCCACTAATGGACTTACTGTCATTGCTAACTTTGGTGGTGTCATTAGGAACCCCTACAAAATGTAAAATAACTGATGAGACACAGATCTCAACGAATTGCAAATAATTTTCTACTACATTTCGATCTACGCAAAAAACAATTACCACTTACCATATTTTTAATGGCCTGATGTTAAACGTTCCTCACAAATCAAAATCTGACAGTGGCCCAGAGCAAGATCAATGGGATGGATGGTAGAAAGTGATGCAATCAATTTGGTTGCTGCCTTCCATCAGTGGATCTCTACTAAAAGAAAGACACACATTTACATAGCACCTTTCACAACAGTAGTGCACCTAAAAATAAAGTACAGCTAATTAAGTAACTTTTGAAGTAAAATTATTATTGTAGTTTCGAAACTACACAGTCAATCTGTGTAAAGCAAGATATCACAGAGAGCAATGGCCAGATAAATGTTTTTCACGATGTTACTCAAGAAACTTTGGTCAGCATGGACCAGTTTGGGCTGAAAGGCCTGTCTCCATGCTGTGCAATCTAACGTAAAACAGGCCATTGGCAGCAACTCCCCTGCTCTTCTTCAGTTTGTGTCACAGGGTCATTCGTATTCACATGAAAGGGCAGATGGCTTCTCTGTTATATTTTTCATCTGAGAAATAGCCTCTCCCCCGCGGTGGTTAGTCTGGGTTCTGGGGCTTAAATGTCTGGAGTGTGGGTTCAAATCCAATCTGACTCAGAAGAGAGAGTCCACAGATGACAACAGCTGAAAAGCTTCAAAAACAGAGGAAAAAGTCATAGCATGCAACTAGTCTAATCCAGTTATGAAGATACAGTCACCAAAAGCTCATCACTGTCAACATGAAGTTTAATCAGTGCTGCTCCTGGCACAAGACAAATTCAACATCAGACTAAATTTTCAAAGCCATTAGTTTAATTATGACAGGTGTCTGTAGACTGAAAACCGCACACTTTCACTGCTAACTGACAGCATTTAATTCCCGAGGCCCAGAGGGCTGGAAAAGTACTTTGAGAAAATAAGGTTCCATTATGACTGTAATGTGGAAGCACATGTTACCGGCACCAGAAAGAGGTGAGCACAGAAATGCCGGCAGATACCTTTCACTGACTTAGTGAAGACATTGTTAGAATTTTAAAATGTTTGCATTTAGGAAGCGCAGTGAGTGGCAGGTGATACTACTCTTCAAAACATCAAATATTGTAGTCAAGGACAATTAGATATGAGCTTGTCAGCGATGCTCAAGTTAAAAGAAAAAACAAACATGTTTGGAAGTACAAAATTTGGAGCATTCTGATTTAACTAAGCAGAGAATAAATTAATTTAGTCTGTGTTTCAAATTAGGACAGGGGAGGCCTCACATCTGCAAAGAAATTCAGGCCTCACAACACCAGGTATTTTCATTGGACCATCACTGTGCTGTCACCTGTTTCTGTGCAAAGTTCTGGAATTCCCACTTGAAACATCTTCACTTTTGTGTCTTCCTTTGGAAGCACACTAGCTTTCGGAGCGCTGCTCCTTTATCAGGTGGTAGTGGAGGGCTCAATCCTAACACACAGAATTTACAGCAAAACTTTACAGTGTGATGTAACTGAAATTATACATTGAAAAATACCTTGATTGTTGGTTGAGTCTTTCATCTGTTCAAATACCATGATAGTTTCAATTCTTTCATGTGGAAATCACAAAACTTTTGTTTAAAAGTTGCATTCTCAGGTTAATTGTAACAATTGGTGTTAGCTGGACAACATATTTCTGCTAGACGTATTGTCTAGCTTACACCAATTGTTACAGTTAAACTGAGAATGCAACTTTTAAACAAAAGTTTTGTGATTTCCACATGAAAGAATTGAAACTATCATGGTATTTGAACAGATGAAAGACTCAACCAACAATCACGGTATTTTTCAATGTATAATTTCAGTTACATCACACTGTAAAGTTTTGCTGTAAATTCTGTGTGTTAGGATTGAGCCCTCCACTACCACCTGATAAAGGAGCAGCGCTCCAAAAGCTAGTGTGCTTCCAATTAAACCTGTTGGACTATAACCTGGTGTTGTGTGATTTTTAACTTTGTACACCCCAGTCCAACACCGGCATCTCCAAAATTGTGTCTTCCTTTGGAATTCTCCTTTGGACCTACAGGCCAAACCTTTGCTTCCAGAGTGGGTAGTTCATCGGAAAAAGCAATGTTTGCATTGGGCTGGAAATAGATGCAAGTTGGAGTTGGGCTCCCCCAGCTCAGAAGAAGTGTGTAGATGGCCACATGGGTGGACAAGTCTTGTGTTTGGCCGATTAAAGGGCCACCTCAGTTGAGATTTTGTTTCAGAAACTATTGGACTGTCTATGCATTACACCTAATTCCTTAACGCACCTGACATGACCCCTCATACTCTCTTTGGCACATCCACAGCTGCCCAGTATCACCCAGTATTCACCGTGGGAAATAACAGCAGCTACGGGGAGATGGAATAAATAGAATGATGGAATTTTACAGAACAGTAGGAGGCCATTCAGGCTAGTCATAAAAGTTAGGTCACATTCGTGCAAGGTAATTGTATTCAAAATTGGCTCGATGGTAGGAAGCAGAGGGTGATGGTTGAAATTTGTTTCTTGGACTGGAGGCCTGTGACTAATGGTATGCCACAGGGGTTGTTACTGGGATCTTTGTCATTTACATACATGATCTGGATGTGAATGTACAAGGCATGGTTAGTAAGTTTGCAGATGAAAAAAAATTGTGAGATATTGCTCATTACAAGGAAGGTTATCAAACATGAGATGAGGAACTGGGCTAGTGATTGGAAACTGCAAAACAATACAGAGAAGTATGAGGTGTTGCACTTTGGAAAGTCAAACCAAGGTAGGACTTATACAGTAAATGGTAAGGTCCTGAGGAGTGTTGTGGAACAGAGGGACCGAGGAATACAAGTACATCATTTGTTGAAAATGGTGTCGCAGGTAGACAGAGTGGGAAAAAAAGTATTTAGCATGTTGGCCTTCATCAGTCAAGGCATTGATTATAGGAGGTGGGACATTATGCTACAGCCTTATGAGTCATTGGTGAGGCCACACTTGGAGTATTGCGTACGGCTTTGGTCACCCTGTTGTGAGAAAGACATAGCTAAACTGGAATGAGTGTAAAGAAGGTTTATGAGGATGTTGCTAGGACTGTTTGGCCTGAGTTATAGGGAGAGGTTGGTCAGGATAGAACTTTATTCCTTGAAATCGTTGGAGAATGAAGGGTGACCTTATTCAGGTGCATAACATCATGAGGGGCATTGATAGGATGAATGCTTATAGTTTGTTTTTCACAGGGATGAGGAATTGAAACCTAGTGGGCATAGATTTAAGGTGAGAAGAGAAAGATTTAAGAAGGCCCTGAGGGGCAATTCTTCACACAGAGAGTGGTGCATATATGGAACGGGCTGCCAGAGAAAATGGTTGATGCAGGCACAATAGCAACATTTGGATGGGTACATGGATGGGAAGAGTTTTGAGGGATATGGACCAAATGTGGGCAATTGGAACTAGCTGAGTGGGCACCATGGTCAGCATGGACCAGTTTGGGCCAAAGGGCCTGTTTCCATGCTGTATTGCTCTATGACTCTATGACTCATGTTTGTACTGGCTCCCAAAGGAGCTACACAGCTAACCCAATTCTCTAGCCCTATCTCCATAGTCCTCTGAATTCATCACTTCCAAACTTATAGATCCAGCTTTCTTTTGAAACCTTCTATGGAAACTGTCTCCACCACTCTCCCAGGCAGTGAATTCCAAATCCTACCATTTATAAACCCAAGGATCCAAGAAGAAAATTATGTACTTGAATCCCAAGGTCTCTATGCTCCTGTACTCCCCTCAGAGTTGTACCATTAGCCTACAATTGTCTCTTCATGTTTCTTTTACCAAAATGCATTACCTTACATTTTTCTGCCTTGAAATGCATCTGCCAGGTGTCTGCCCATTTGGTCAACTTGTCAAGGCTCCTCTGAAGTTGCTCAGCACTATCCTCATAATTCACTATTCTCCCCAGCATGGGGTCCAGGGTGTACTAGCTAGATGGATAGAGAACTGGCTGGGCAACAGGAGACAGAGAGTAGTAGTGGAAGGGAGATTCTCAAACTGGAGACCTGTGACCAGTTGCGTTTTACAGGGATCCGTGCTGGGACCACTGTTGTTTGTGAAATACATAAATGATCATCAGGAAAGTATAGGTGGTCTGATGAGCAAGTTTGCAGATGACACTAAGATTGTGGAGTAGCAGATAGTGAAGTGGACTGTCTTGGAATGCAGCAGAATATAGATAGATTGGAGAGTTGGGCAGAGAAATGGCAGACGGAGTTCAATCTGGGCAAATGAGAGATAATTCATTTTGGAAGATTCAATTCTAGAGCGACCTATATGGTAAATGGAAAAGTCCTGAGGAAAAGTGATGTACAGAGAGATCTGGGTGTTCTGGTCCATTGTACCCTGAAGGTAGCAATGCAGGTCAATAGAGTGGTCAAGAAGGCATATGGCATGCTATCCTTCATTGGACGGGGTATTGAGTACAAGAGTTGGCAGGTCATGTTACAGTTGTATAGGTCTTTGGTTCAACCACATTTGGAATACTCCATACAGTTCTGGTCGCCACATTACCAAAAGGATGTGGATGCTTTGGAGAGGGTGCAGAAGAGGTTCACCAGGATGTTGCCTGGTATGGAGGGCACTAGCTATGAAGAGGTTGAGTAGATTAGGATTATTTTCATTAGAAAGATGGAGTTTGAGGGGAGACCTGATTGAGGTCTACAAAATCATGAGAGATATAGACAGGGTGGATAGCAAGAAGCTTTTTCCAAGAGTGGGGAGACTCCATTACTCGGAGTCATGAGTTCAAAGTGAGACGGGAAAAGGTTAACGGAGATATATGCGAAAAGTTCTTTACACAGAGGGTGGTGGGTACCTGGAACGTGTTGTCAGCGGAGGTGGCTGAGGCGGGCACGATAGCATCATTTAAGATGTATCTAGACAGATAGGTGAATGGGTAGGAAGCAGAGGGACACAGATCCTTTGAAAACAGGTGACAGGTTTAGAGAGAGGATCTGGATCAGCGCAGGCTTGGAGGGCGGAAGGGCCTGTTCCTGTGCTGTAATTTTCTTTGTTCTTCGTATTATCTGCACACTTACAGACTTTTTCCTCCATACCCATCACCAAATCATTAATATAAATCAGAAAAACTAAAGATTCCAACAACAATTCCTGGGGAACACTACTTTCACCTTGTCTCCAATCTGAAAAATATCTATCTACACCTACCCTGTTTCCTATCTTTTATCCAACTTCTAAACCATGTTGCCAAGGCCCCATCAATCATTTCTAATTTGCTAACCAACCTGCCTTGTGGCACTGTATCAAATGTTTTCTCAAAGTCCAAATGTACAACATTCACAGCATTGCCCTCATCCACTATCTGTGTAACCTCATCAAAAAGTCAAATAAATTTGTCAGATATGACCTGCCCTTGACAAAGCCATGTTGACCATCCAGTATTGACTTATTTTTCTCTAAGCACATATTTACCTTCCCCCATATTATGGCCTTGATCAGTTTTCGTACTATTGATGACAAGTTGACAGGTCTGTACTTTCCTGGGTTATTCTTTGATTCTTTCTTAAACAGTGGCATCAGATTTGCAATCCCCTAGTCTCCCAGAACTAATTCTGGGTTCAGAGAGGACTGGAAAATTTCTGTCAATAGCTCAGCAATTTAACAAGTATCCCAACCAGGTCTGGTGATTTCTCTACCTTGAGTGATGTCAACCTTTTTAGGACTGAGAATCATAAAGATGTACAGACCTTTTGGTCCCACTTGTCCATGCTGACCAGATATAATCATCAGGAACTCTCCCTAAACTCCCACACCCAACAGGAAGAGCACATCACTCTACTAAAGGCCACCTTTGCTTCTTCACACTGTACAGACCCAGAAAATAGCACTGTCTCATTGCTCTAAAAAAATCCCACTGATCCAGGGTACTTCTTCTTTATCTATCACTGTATTGCTCAGTTGCTCAACACACACATTGTCAACTGGATCATTGTCACCATTTTCTACTTTGGTAAAAGCAGAAGCAAAGTACTCATGATGTACCTCTGCCATATCCTTTGTTTCAATAAGCAGCTTACCCTGCTTGTTCCTTCTGGGACCCCACTCTAACTTTCACTAATCTTTTATGAATAATATGTTGAACTACATTTCACTACTTGTTTTAGCACCGTCTACCACCCTCTACTCATGCTTCCTCTTAGTCTTCCTTAATCTAGCCCTAGCCTCTGTCCTGCATTTGAGATATTCTTCCTGATTTCTCTTACAATTAGTATTCCAGTATGCATCATATGCCTCCTTTCTCTTCCTTATTTTCTTGTCAATGTCCTTAGTTATCCAAGGTCCTCTCACTTTGGATATCCCAGGTTTATTTCTCATGGGTACACATTCAAGTCTCACTATTGAAGTCTCTTGCATGAACAAACTTCCAATGATCGAATACAGCTTTTGTGTTTTTACACTTGATGTTGAAAAAAAACTTCTGTCAACCATTTCAAAATTTAATATCTCCTGAACCGGTTAATTGCTGATAAAAATAAACTTTGATTCAGAACTGAATTGCAAGCAGCTAGTCCCTTAGTAGCACCTCTAAAATGTGAACTCAGAAAACCTGTCAAGTTCTTTGTAGCTTTTGAAATCTAGCCATTCATATTGGTATGATGGCCTTGAGAGAAACATTAAAAGGGAAAGAACCTGATTGCAACTGCACAACAGATTTAATTTCTTTTCAAAACTATAGCTGTTGGCCTGTCAATAAAACAAGGAGGTTTTCTTTTCACTCTCAGAGGTAACTAGGATCTGCTTTTTAAGTTTAAAGAAGAAGAATTTAAAAATCTTCAAAGCAAGTCTGTTTTGCAGACGCCATCTGCCCTTCAAAAGTGTTTACGTCGACTCCATCAACTCATGACTCCCAAGCTACAAGTGAAGGCTCTTGCAACGGCCAAAATGAGATCTGTTTGAACTCAATGCAGAGTTCGAAAGGCCCTATACTCTTGGGGTTTCCTCCTGTATCGTGCTCTCAACCCTTTCTCGTACCAGCAGAAATTCTGTCTGTCAAAAATAGGGGTGCTATATCCCATCAAGGCCCTGCACTGCCATTTCTAAAGTCCCAGCCTGACTCTCTGTTCGAATTTTGGGTGACCTGTTTGTGAGTCTGAGTTAACTTTTAACCACCTCCTGCATCCTCTCTTGGCCTTACTGACAGACAGCTGTGTTTATGGAGACGTTAGCTCTAGTACTACTCTGAACCACCGACTGCACCACTTCACATTCCAGTCTGTGATGTGGTTGACCATGGGCCTCACTTGAACAATGATGGAGGCCTTGGTGAATGGATCTCGAAGCACCTCCTGTGTGGTGGATATGAAAGAAACCTTTCACTGCACATAAAGAAATCTGTAGCATGCCAAATAGCCAATGGCCATGTAATTGAGCCCATAAAGACTTGTATTTTTTTTAACCAAAGTACGTCAGTAAACAATATTCAGCTTACATCAGCTCTCCGCAACCTTTGTATTGCTGTGTTCTTGCTTTCAGAGCTGAGTGTGTTGTTGAGCCAGAGACCAGGATGACATCATGTGACCAGTGATCATAAGGACTCCAAGCACAGCATTGTCACATAAGACTCACTATCGCTGCAAGTTATCAGTTTGTCTGTTACGTAATGGCTCAATGCTCCTCACCAATCCTCTGTAACTGTAGTAATTCTGTGTTAAGGAGCACAACACAAGAAAATAACATTTGGTAGCACAGATAACTGTTCAATTGTACAACAGCTCAAATTTCCACTCCACATGTAATTGCTGTGACACTTGAATTCGATGTGTATCCGCACTAATTTGACGGTATAACACTCAATGAGTTCAGACTCTTTGACAGCATAGTGCTCCTCTGTACTGAACCTTTTGACAGTGAAGTGTTCCCTCAGTTTTGCCCCTCGAATAATGCAATGCTTCCTTGGTCTTGCCCCTCCAACAGTGAAGTGCTCCCTCAATGCAGTGAGAATGCCAGTCTACATTTTACATTGAAGGCTCCCCAGTGGGATTTGAACCCCTAAGCTTTTCTGACTGGAAAACAAGAGTACTATCACCGAGTCAGTACTGACTACAAGCAAGTATTAATTTCACTGCTTCTTAAGGAGTTCTGACAGAGATCCTGTCCAGTCTTAAGTCCATGTGTTTGTACAAATAAAGTTAAATTCAAATTGTTAGCTGTACAAAGGCCCCTTTCACATGCTGTCTGTTTCCAAGCGAGGAAGGATTGTGATATCTTTATCGAGCACTGCACTGTTACAAACGCCGACAAAGAAAATTCCAAAAGAGTGAAGTAAGCAATTCTCAAGTGTGGGCTGAGATCTGGAAGATGCAAATTCCGATGCAACAGCACAACAGTTGTCAGGAGATTGTAATTACAGTGCGACATGTTTACATAAGCAGTTCCCATTCAAAATATGATCAGAGGAATTTACATTGCAGAGAAACCTGACATAAATCAGACATAGGAATTAAGGATTTGTTGACTGGAAGTGTGGAAAAAATATTACTATTAATATTATTCAAAATACATACAATTTCACCAAGATAGTGTACTGAGTAGGAACTCTGTCATTTTTGGCAAGGATCTGTTTTATGAATAAATCACAAACTGAATGAAAGCTGTATATCCTTCCCTACACAGTATGTTAAGGCAGTTGGAACCAAGAACATTGCTCTACCTTCATGAATGATCACCAGGTTTGAGAGCCAATGCAGCACCCTCACTTATGGGATGCTGGGTCAATTCGGGTATACAGGTTATTCTGATATAACATATGTTTCATCAACAAGAATTGGCCCTAATATGATTGACAAATTGTGAATGCTGTTTGGATAACGTGAACTTTCTACTGAACAAATACAGCGATCTTCTACAGCGGTTTTCCATCGTGTGATTTTCTATCGCGTGAAATTTCAGAAGAATCTAACTGTCTCATTTTAGCAAAACAACTTGCAAATAAAATATTCAGCTTCCTCGCTTGGAAACAGACAGCAATAAAAGGGGCCTTTGTACAAGTTAACAATTTGAATTTAACTTTGTTTTGTACAAACACATGGACTTAAGACTGGGCAGGACCTCTGTCATAACTTTTGAAGAAGCAATGAAATTAATACTGGCTTGTTGTCAGTACTGACTCGGTGATAGCACTCTTGCTTGACCAGTTTGTGATCAACTGTCAGTAATCAAATTGATTCACTACTGAGGCCTCTCCACAACAAGTTTTAAAGGTTGCCAAGATGACAAGGTGTTGATTGAATGGACTTGCATTCCTGAATGTTAAGTTGAGGTCGTTACCTAACCAAGATGGACAGTTTCCTTTGCCTGTTTCTGACAGATGTAAAAGATTCAGAATAACCATTAGAACGAAGAGCAGGGGGGCTTTCCTAATGCCTTGGCCAACTTTACTCCCTTAAACTGACACCATTAGAAATTGGCCATTCATCTCCCCTCTGTTTGCAGGAGCTCGCTGTGTGCAGAATTGGCCACTGTATTTCTCTGCATAGCACTGAGTGCCCTTCAGAAATGATTCATTGCATGCAAAGTTCTGTGAGACACTTTCTTGGCGTATCACTGCTCTGTATAAATATTATTTCTATTGAAACATGCGTTATTGGATGAGGACAGTTGGTGTACATATTTCATCCAATGATTTATATATCCTTTCCCGACTGAAAATATCCACTGGAAAAGATGGAAGGAGAGATGGAAAACTGGAGATGGAGTAAACCTGGATTAAAGTCATGCAGCATATAGCCAACAAAATGTTCATCAATAGAGAATGTGGACAGAAAAACAAGGAAAGAACTGTCTTTTTTTTGGGATCTTATGCTGCCATCTGAGGGCCCTGATCCACAGACAGTGCAGTCCTCTCTCTCCTCCACTGCAGCACTCCATCAGGATGGACTCATTAATATTGCTCACTGAGCATTGATCCTTTGACCATGCAGTACTTCCTCTAATATTGATCCTCTGAAATGCAGCAAATCCCCAGGATTGACAATTCATCAAAGCAGCTCTCCCAAAATACTAACCTTTGACAATGTAGCTCTTCCTCAGTAGACTGTCCAACATTATAGCTCCACTCAGTACTGCAACACTTCCTTAGTATTGACCCTCTGACAGTGCAACACTTCCTTAGTACTAACCTTTCAATACAGCTCTTCCTCTGTAGCAACCATGCAGCAGTGCAGCATTCCCTCAGTACTGACCCTCTGACAATGCAGTGCGCCATCATTACAGCTCAAGCAATAAAACAGCACTCACTCACTGCAGCATGCAAGTGTAAACCTTAATTTGTGTTCCAGTCTCTAAAACATGACTCAAACCACAATCTTATGACTCAAAGCAGAACAGTGCTGCCATTAAGGAGAAAAGAGTGAATTCTGATTACTAATTGTGTCTAAAAAATAACCTCAACAGCAAATGGACACATACAGCTCCCTTTTGACCCCCTTCCACTTCCATGACTTGCGTTTGATGTCAAGTTGGCAGCTCGCTTTTTCTTTGGCCTGGTTAAAGCTTCATAAATGTTTGCCAACACTAACTATTTACTGAAGCAGGGAATGTGACGTTCACAGACACAATCATTAGAATATGCTGGTGTAGACTGTTCGGGCCAAATATCCTAATTCTGTGTGTTATATCCTCTGTTACATACAGAAGAAGCTGTGCAATAGATAGCTCAGTTCGCTGGACAGCTGACATGTGATACAAAGTAATGTGACCAGCGTGCGTTCGATTTCTGCACTGGCTGAGGTTAATGTGGAAGGACTCTCCTTCTCTCACATTGTCTGAGGTGTGATGACCCTCAGGCTAAATCACCAATTCTCTCTCTCTCTCTCTCTCTCTCTCTCTCTCGTTAACAAGAAAGTAACCTTATAGTCAGCCAGGACTACAGTGACTTTACTTCAACTGCACAGTTGAATCTGAATAGGAGTGCTTTAGAATTAAGTACAAAGGTTTCAAGTTGGTTTGCCTTTTACAATGATCATGAGCTACTGTTCCCCTTTTATAATGGCACTTTAGTACAAAGAACCTTTTTGAATTGAATTGCCCAACAATTGTCAGCTCTAGATCTACAATAATCCTTCTAACAACATTACAAAAGCATTAGGGAAAAAAATCACATTTCATAATTATCTTTCACCTTATATCCATTAATCAATTTGCATTCTAGTAAAGGATGGTACAGAGAATCAAATGTTTTCCTAAATAGTGCTGAGGGAGATTGATGTCCAAAATATAATGAGATTGAAAGGGCCTGCTTCTATTACCTCATTATTGCATTAAATTTGCAACCAGGCAAAGGTTTATGTGTACAATGGGATTTTGTGGTTCTCCCACTCCACTTGCAGGCTGGCTCTTATGATTGGGTAGAAAGCTCCAAATTAAAAGACTGTTCAGGATATACATGCAAGGAGTGTAGCAGTGTCTTTGTGGTAGCCATTGTGAAAGGCAAATTGTGCTAGGGACCGGGTTGCAACGTTTAACTCCACCCACAACTCCACAGATAATGAAACAACAAAGAATATCCAGGGTCAGATTCGTGAGTGGCCAGGTTATATTCATACTATGCAAATGCCAGGCACTGACCACGTGCATCAAGAGATAGTCTTCCTACCAATATGATCAGCTGATGTTCTGGACATGAGCACCATCAATTCTCACCATCTGTTAATATATGTATAATTATATTGTTAAGTTCGTTAATGTCTTTGTGTAAGACAAAAGAGCTAGTGGCCATAGATTGTCAGATCATATACATTGCCATCAGCTGTAATATGCAAGGAGAAATAAGTGGTGTAAGACTGAGCAAGTCAGTAAATTCTCTCCACAAAAGAAGAGATAAATGTCTTGATTGCAATCTCCCCAATCTATTAACACCATCCACCTCCTAGACCTCATTATGTCTGGGATTATCAGCCCGGATCTTATGCTCAATTATCTCCAAACTTGAATCCATGATCTTTTCACTGGGAGTATTACCTCCTGAGCCGTGGCTTTGACCTTTCACCCCCTCATGACAACTAAGGCTAATTCTAGTAACACTTTGTCAGTGATGCTGTGGTCTATGTGGTGACATCAGGGACCACAGACAACAGAAGATATCATTTTTGATGTGGGAGTGAGTTGAAACGGTGGCAACAGGAATCTCACAGCAACCAGCATAGACACAAGGGATAGAGGATGGTGCAGAAGAAAATGGAAATAATGCTTAATCTTGATGACTGTATCACTTATTTATAACGCTTGTGGTGATCCTTGAATGCAGACCAAGAGGGTTTTGCTGGTGGAAAGAAAGATGTAGAAAAAGATTGGGATCCTCAGACTGATTGCAGCTAATTGCCTCTTGAACCCATTTATAATAAACTCTCATCCTTTCCGAAAAACCTTTTCTATGATTCAATTGCACTTTGAGTGAAAATATTCCAGCTTGCTTGACACCCTAGTTGTCTTCACAACTATTCATGTCTCAATGGGCTGAGGAGACTGCCTCAAATAGCTCTTTCAACCAGAGACTACCAATCCCAACCTACTATCATCGAATCCCACACTGATACAGGTCATTCAACATCCTCCATCTCTTCTTTGGAAAGCTTATCTAATTAGTTTCAATGACTTGCTCTTTTTCTTTACCCCCGCAGCATTTTTCTACTTGGTTGTCTGCTTGAAAGTTATCACTGAATCTGCTTCCACTGGCTTTTCTGGTAGCACACTGCAGATCAAAATAACTCGCTCCAAAAAGAAAATTCTCCTCATCTTACCTCTGAGTGCAGGGGGATAGTTTTGTCAATTATCTCAATTTCTGTATCCTCTGGTTATTGCCCCTCCTGCCACTGCATTTTACGATATTTGGTCAATCAAAACCCCTCATCGTTGTGGAAACTTTAATTAAATTTCCCATTAATGTTCACTGGTCTGAGGAGAACAATCAGTGCCTCCAAACTCCCCACATAAGACAGGTTCCTCCTCCCTGGCACAATTACATTAAATCTCATCTTCAACCCTGAAATCTTTCCTAAAGTGCAAGGTCCTGATTTGGACAATATACATCAGCTGAGGCATAACCTGGGATTTTATGTTGTTTTATTTTAATAGCATGCTGCATGTGAGCTCAAAGCTTGCCTCATGGGAAGGCACATCATTCAAGGTCAACAGCAACAGATTAGGAATTTAGTTCCAGTCTCTGAAGTCCTGGGGACATTGAGAAGTTAATAAAGATCCTCTTGCAATGAGCAGAGTTTACGAGAGAGAGGCCAAGCTACTGTGTTATTAGCATATTGCAACACAGCTCAGCTGCACTCAATCTTCATGAGCACTTGCCAATAGGAATAAATATTGTCGATTTAACTGGCACTTTTATTTCACTTGATATTTCGTGTATCGGGTCGTGTTACATACATGTAGCTTAATGATAGATCCAACCGTGCGATTAATCCATTAACAAATCAATGAAACTTCCCTCCCAATTCATCTTACTGCTTGAAGCAGGAGGAGGCAAGCAACATCGATCTGTAGCAGGAGATAGATGGAGCAATAATAACAGAGGCAAGAGGTGCTTTTAGTCTGAGCTGTTGATGAATAAGCAGTCAAAAGCAACGAATGACCTGGCTAAACAAATGACAGAGGCTGGCCATGGAAACAAACACATTTTTTAAGATGGGTGAAAGGAGAGCGGTATTTATTTAGAAAAAAGAATGAGTGAATAAAGCAGGAATGTGACATAAGGGAGAACGTACCCACTGATTGATGAACTGCACTGATGTTTGGAAAATTCAATATTAACAGTGACAAATGAGAGCCGAAACTTGGCTGTAGGATTTGCAGCTCATGAGGCAGCAAACGTAAATGCCAAGGTCAGATGGAGAGGTCCAAAGAAAGCTAAAGGCAAGGATGGACCTGCCCTGAAGTCTCATGGCCTAAAATAAGTTCAGGCGCATTCTGCTCAAAGAGGAGAAAAACAATTGTGCCCCTATCCCTGAACTTGGAGGCATAGGTTCAAGTCCCACCTGCTCCAAAGCTATGTAATAATACCTCAACACATTGATTAGAAAAATAGCTAAAATAGAGTCACAGAGATGTACAGCACGGAAACAGGTCCGACTTATCCATGCTGACCACATATCCTAAATTAATCTAGCCCCATTTGCCAGCACTTGGCCCATATCCCTCCAAATCCTGCCTATTTGTACACCCGTTGTAATCGTACCAGCCTCCACCATTTCCTCAAGGTAAAAACCCACGTGGTTAAAGATGCCCTCCAACACATCTCGTCCACATCCCGCACCTCCGCCCTCAAACCTCACCCCTCCAACCATAACAAGGACAGAACGCCCCTGGTGCTCACCTTCCACCCTACCAACCTTTGCATAAACCATATCATCCGATGACATTTCCGCCACCTCCAAACGGACCCCACCACCAGGGATATATTTCCCTCCCCACCCCTTTCCACCTTCCACAAAGACCGTTCCCTCCGTGACTACCTGGTCAGGTCCACGCCCCCCCAACAACCCACCCTCCCATCCTGGCACCTTCCCCTGCCACCCCAGGAATTGCAAAACCTGCGCCCAGACCTCCTCCCTCACCTCCATCCAAGGCACCAAAGGAATCTTCCACATCCATCAAAGTTTTACCTGCACATGCACCAATATCATTTATTGAATCCGATGTGGTCTCCCCTACACTGGGGAGACTGGATGCCTCCTAGCAGAGCTCTTTAGGGAACATCTCCGGGACACCTGAACCAATCAACCACACCGCCATGTGGCCCCAACATTTCAACTCCCTCCCCCCCCCCCTCCCGCCAAGGACATGCAGGTCCTGGGCCTCCTCCACCGCTGCTCCCTCACTCGACGCTTGGAGGAAGAATGCCTAATCTTCCACCTTGGAACACTTCAACCCCAGGGCATCAATGTGGACTTCACCAGTTTCCTCATTTGCCCTCCCCCACCGCACCCTTGTTCCAACCTTCCATCTCAGCACCGTCCCCATGACCTGTCCTACCTGCCTATCTTCCTTTCCATCTCTCCACTCCACCCTCCTCTCTGACCTATCACCTCCATCCCCACCCCCATTCACCTGTTGTACTCTATGCTACTTTCTCCCCACCACCACCCCCCTCTCATTTATCTCTCCACTCTGCAGGCACCCAGCCTCTATTCCTAATGAAGGGCTTTTGCCCAAAACGTCAATTTTCCTGCTCCTCGGATGCTGCCTGACCTACTGTGCTTTTCCAGCACCACTCTAACCTAGACTCCACCATTGCCTCTGGCAGGTCATTTAATACACGCAGCACCCTATGCATGATTTAGTTGCCCCTTAGGTCTTTCCCCTCTCACCTTAATCCTGGTTCTACACACACACACACACACACACACACGAAAAGACCCTGTCTATTTACCCTATCCATGTCCGTCATGATTTTGTAAACATCTGTAAAGTTACCCCCCAGCCTCCGACGCTCCAGGGAACACAGCCCACCCTATTCAGCGTCTCCCTACAGGTCAAACCCTCTAACCCTGTCAACATCCATGCAAATCTTGTCTGAACTCTTTCAAGTTTCACAACATCCTTCCTGTAGGAAGGAGACCAGAATTGCACACAATATTCCAACAGTGGTGTAACCAATGATATGGTACAGACACAACATGACCTCCCAACTCCAATACTTGATCATAGAATCATCGTGTGGAAGGAGGCCATTCAGTTAATCAAATCCACACTGACCCTCCAAAGAGCATCCCTCCCAGACTCACATCCCGACTCTATCCCTGTAACCCTGCCTTTTCCATGGCCATACCACCTCACCTGAACATCGTTGGACTGTGGGAGGAAATGGAGCATCCAGAGGAAACACATAGGCAGAATGTGCAAACTCAACACAGACAGTGGCCCGAGGGTGAATTTGAACCCAGGTCCCTGGAGCTGTCAGACAGTAGTGCTAACCACTGAGCCATTAAGCCCTTTGGAAGGTGCCTCTGTGACTTGCTGATTCCAGTTTGCATAAAGGGTGGAAAACCCTGCTCTCAGTGACTGGCCTCTACTGAGCCAATGCAGAATGAGAGTTGAAGGGGAACTTGCAGGGACTGGTGTTCTGAGGTATCTGCTGACCTCATCTATCTAAATGGTAGAGATTGCGGGTTTGGAAGGCCCTGTTTTAGGCGCCTTGCTGTGTTGCTGCAGTGCATCTTGTAGATGATACACATTGCTGTCTCTGCGTGGTGGAAGGAGTGGATGTCTAGGATGAGGATTGGCTATGCCTCTTGTTTCATGATTCTGTTGAACCGTAGCTGCCAGATTCTGTACTGAAACAGTGACCCGGTCAGGCCACAATGCTCACAATGTTTTTATCGCAGATCTGTGTGAAGTCATATTGCTTCATCTGAACGATGAGAAGATAAAGGACAAGATGCAATTTGAAAAGCTTGCAAGAATGTAAAGACTGGGTCTGTGTGGACTGGGAGGTGCACAAAGTGGGAGAACAAGTTGAGACAGCTTGAGCTTTAGTAATTGATAGACAGAATACTAAACAACTGGTTAAAAGTAAGGAGCTGCTCATTGAAGACACAAATGAGGTGAATTGTTTCTCACAGACAGTGTTTGTAACTTTTCTGCTCCAAGGGCAGCGGGAGCGGAGTCGTTAACAAAACAAAACGCATAACGTTGATAATGATAAGCAAACGGATGACAAATGACAGAGTGGCAACATGGAGTTATCAGATCTGTTGGGATCTTACTGAATGGTGGAGTAGATCAAGACCAAATTAAGGCAAGTTTACCAAATGCCTTCTTCACTATCCACTTTCAAGGAGCTATGAACCTGCACTCCAAGGTCTCTTTGTTCAGCAGCACTCCCCAGGACCTTACCATTAAGTGCATAAGTCTTGCCCTGATTTGCATGAATATCTTTTTAACTTAACAAACGACAGAAGGGAGATTATGTGGTAGTGGTAATATCATTGGACTAGTAATACAGGAACATCTAGACTAATGCTTTAGGAACAGGGTTCTCATTCCGCAATAGCAAGTGGTAAAATTTGAAAAAAGGCAAATGACCCAAAAAGGAAAATTTGCATTTTCAGAGCACATGCCACAATTTCAGAACATCCCAAAGTCCTTCAGTCAATAAAGTACTCTGCCACATGCAGTCACTGTTGTAATGCAGCAAACCTGCAACAACTTTGCACAGAGCAAGCTTCTGCACACAGCAATGAGATAACAGCCAGATTACTTTGTTCAGTAGTTCTGGTTGAGTGATGAGGATTGGCCAGGCCATCAGTCGAACTCCCTTGATTTTTCTTCAAAGTGTCATGGTAATATTTTCATCATTGAACAGAATAGCCAGATACTCAGCTTCGCATTTCACCTGGAAGACAACAACTCTGTCAATGCAATGCTCCCTCAGTACTGACCGTAAAACATCTCGTGCTCCATCAGTTATAACCTCTTGACAACAAGCATTTCCTCAGTACTGCTCCTTCAGTCACAACCCAATGACAACAAGCACTCCATCAGTACTGACCCTCCACCAGTGCAGGATTCCATCAGTGCCTGAATCTCTGACAGTCAACACTCCATCAGAATTGATCCTCCAACAAACTATGCTCCCTCACTACAGACCTCCCTCTTACAATGCACCAATCCCTTCATACTTTCCGAAAAACCCTACTGCAATCATTCAGTATGGGATCCCAAAGAGATTAGTCATCCACCAGTGCTCCCCATCTGACAGTGAACTGTTCCCTCAGTCTTTGCCCATCCAGCCATGTTTCCACAATAGTGAACCATGATGCAATGTTTCTTGAGTCCAGGAATTGGCAGTGCCAATCTCAAGTATGTGCTGAAGTCTTCTAACATTACATGTCCTGCAGCTTAGATGGAGATATATCATGTTCATTGCAGAAGTATCATTTAATTTGTTTAGGGTTGGGCATCATTTGTTGGTGCTTTGCCTGCCAAAACACTCAGGCAAGGTCAGGCTGCACACACTCTCTTTCTTCTCTTGGCTTTTCTTACAACATACAACACTGAAACGAATACAACAATCTCTTCTGCCTACACTCCATGCAGGTCTCTTCTGACCACATTTCATCCAAGTCTATTGGTTGTTTTGTGTTTGAAATGTGAGTTCCCTGGGATTTCATAAAAGCTCATGCCAGACTTTGATGCCACTGTTAAAAAATTCTTGTTAATATGCTATACATGATGATCAGGCCACAGAGCAATGTGGTCTGTACTGTACATGGTCCAAATTGTCAGCAGAACACTCACACATCACTACTAACAATGCCATCAAGATTTAACTCAAGGCTCAATTCCATACTCATTAAATCTTATGTCCACATCATGAGCAGAATTGTCTATTCCTTTCAATCTCATGTGTTTATCCCGAGTCCCTTTAAACTTATGTTGCAGTTTGCCTCAACTTCTCCATGATATTGTGTCCCACATTATCAGCACTCTGCTTCAGGAGTGAATTTCTGAATTCCCTAATGGTTTCATTAGTGACTTGTCTTTGCGCACGGCCCCTGGTTGTGGACTCATCTACAAGTGGAAACATTTCTCTTCATGTCTGCAATATTAAATTTCTTCATAACTTTAAAAATCTTTTGCAGGTCATGGCTCAGTTGTTTTGTTTTAAAGTTCTATCTTTCCTGAAGTTTATAACTTCTGAGATCTGATTGTATTCTTATCAGGTTGTTAATTTCTCTTGAGCTCTCGGAGCTTAGCGCTTGTGGGACAACATTGTCTTCAGGAGTTCAAATCCCACCTTGTCAAGGTGTGTCTCGGATATGTAATGACCAGAATGCACAAAGAGTTTGATCCTAAGTTACTTCCTTTTGAAGCTAAACTCCCAGCTCACAAGAACAATATATTTTCTAATCAACTTGTTAAGAGACATTATTACACACTTGTAAAGCAGGTAGGACTTGGAACCTACACCTTCAATTGCATCCACCAAGTGAGCTCCTACAAAATGGATTGCTGGCAGAGCAGTCTGCTGCAAGAATCCCTGGATACTGATTTCCTGAACTTACAATACATGGGACATAATGGTAATATCTTGGATTTTGAATCATTTGTAACTGTAACTTCTTCCTTTTATCCTTCTCTTTTTTATGGTTACATGATTTAATATTCAGTCCTTGAATGTGGGCTTCACTGGCTGAGCCAGAACTTTATTGGCCACCCCTAAGTGACCATGAGAAGGTGGTGGTGAGCTGCACCTTGAACTGCTGCAGTCCATTTGGGGTTGGATACCCACAATGCCATTAGGGAAGGAAATCTAGGATTTTGATCCAGTGAAGGTGAAGGAAAAGCAACGTATTTCCAAGTCAGGATGCTGAGTGGTTCAGAGGGGGACATATAGGTCATGGGGTTCCCCTGTACTTACTGCTCTTGAATGTCCAGGTGGGACAGGTCACAAGTTTGGAAGGTCCTGGCTAAGGAGTTAAAAATCACACAACACCAGGTTGTAGTCCAGCAGGTTTACTTCGAAGCATTAGCTGTCAGAGCGCCGCTCTCCGAAGGAGCAGTGCTCTGAAAGCTAGTGCTTCCAAAAAACCCTGTTGGACTATAACCTGGTGTTGTGTGATTTTTAACTTTGTCCACCCCAGCCCAACACTGGCACCTCCAAATCATGTCTTCGGAGCATTGGTGATTTTCTACAGTTCATCTTGTAGACAGTACACACTACTGCTGCTGTGCATTGGTGGTGGAAGGAATGAATGCTTCGGAATATGATACCTATCAAGTGGGCTGGTTTTATCCTGGTGTCAAGCCTCTCCAATACTGTTGGTGTACTCATCCATGTGAATGGGAGTATCCCAACATATTGATGACTTGTGCCTTGGAGAAAGGATAGGCTTCGGGGAGCAAGGAGGTCAGTTACTCAGGGCAGGATTTGTAATCTCTGACCTACTCTCATTGCCACTGTGTTTACATGGGCTTGTCCAGTTCAGTTTCTGGTCAATGGTAACCCCTAGAACAACCACTCCACTTGGTTTCGAATGCACGAATGAATACTACTTTTATTTAAACCAAAATAATTTATTGCGGGTCATTTTAAAATTGGATTTCACAAGCAGGGTTTGGAAATACACATCATCACCCGATGAAAAAGGGGAGAAGTTAAAATGAAAACAAAAAACTATCTGTGTTCCAGTCAGGAGAGAACAGTAAAAACAATTCAACTCATTTGTCCCTCTTGGACCCGTCAGTCATAATTTGCAAATTGACCAGTTGGGTTCCTTGATAACCCCCTCACTATCAAACCAGCAGACAAGGGAGGCGCGGTAGTAGTTTGGCGCACCGACCTTTACACCACTGAGGCTAAACGCCAGCTCGCGGACACCTGCTCCTACTGCCCCCTTGACCATGACCCCACCCCCCACCACCAAACCATCATCTCCCAGACCGTCCATAACCTCATCACCTCAGGGGACCTCCCATCCACCGCCTCCAACCTCATAGTCCCACAACCCCGCACCTCCCGCTTCTACCTCCTGCCCAAAATCCACAAACCTGACTGCCCCAGCCGACCCATCGTCTCAGCCTGCTCCTGCCCCACCGAACCCATCTCTGCATACCTCGACACGGTCCTGTCCCTCTTAGTCCAAGAACTCCCCACCTACGTTCGGGACTCCACCCACGCCCTCCACCTGCTCCATGATTTTCGCTTCCCCGGTCCCCAACGCCTTATCTTCACCATGGACATCCAATCCCTGTACACCTCCATCCCCCATCACCAAGGACTTAAGGCCTTCCGCTTCTTCCGTTCCCGCCGTACCAACCAGTACCCTTCTACTGACACCCTCCTTCGACTGACTGAACTGGTCCTCACCCTGAACAACTTCTCTTTCCAATCCTCCCACTTCCTCCAAACCAAAGGAGTAGCCATGGGCACCCGCTTGGGCCCCAGCTATGCCTGCCTCTTCGTAGGATATGTGGAACAGTCCATCTTCCATAGCTACACTGGCACCACCCCCCACCTTTTCCTCTGCTACATCGATGACTGTATCGGCGCTGCCTCGTGCTCCCACGAGGAGGTTGAACAGTTCATCCACTTTACCAACACCTTCCACCCCGACCTCAAATTCACCTGGACAGTCTCAGATTCCTCCCTCCCCTTCCTAGACCTTTCCATTTCTATCTCGGGTGACCGAATCGACACGGACATTTACTATAAACCGACCGACTCCCACAGCTACCTAGACTACACCTCCTCCCACCCTGCCCCCTGTAAAAATGCCATCCCATATTCCCAATTCCTTCGCCTCCGCCGCATCTGCTCCCAGGAGGACAAGTTCCAAAACCGTACAACCCAGATGGCCTCCTTCTTCAAGGACCACAATTTCCCGCCAGACGTAGTCGACGATGCCGTCCACCGCATCTCTTCCACTTCCCGCTCCTCCGCCCTTCAGCCCCGCCCCTCCAACCGCCACCAGGACAGAACCCCATTGGTCCTCACCTACCCACCCCCCTAACCTCCATGTACAACGTATCATCCGCCGTCATTTCCGCCACCTCCAAACGGACCCCACCACCAGGGATATATTTCCCTCACCTCCCCTATCAGCGTTCCGAAAAGACCACTCCCTCCGTGACTCCCTCGTCAGGTCCACACTCCCCACCAACCCAACCTTCACTCCCGGCACCTTCCCCTGCAACCGCAAGAAATGCAAAACTTGCGCCCACACCTCCCCCCTTACTTCCCTCCAAGGCCCCAAGGGACACTTCTATATCCGCCACAAATTCACCTGCACCTCCACACACATCATCTATTGCATCCGCTGCACCCAATGTGGCCTCCTCTATATTGGTGAGACAGGCCGCCTACTTGCGGAACGTTTCAGAGAACACCTCTGGGACACCCAGACCAACCAACCCAACCACCCTGTAGCCCAACACTTTAACTCCCCCTACCACTCCACCAAGGACATGCAGGTCCTTGGACTCCTCCATCGCCAGACCATGGCAACACGACGGTTGGAGGAAGAGCGCCTCATCTTCTGCCTGGGAACGGTCCAACCACAAGGGATGAAATCAGATTTCTCCAGTTTCCTCATTTCCCCTCCCCCCACCTTGTCTCAGTCAAATCCCTCGAACTCAGCACCGCCTTCCTAACCTGCAATCATCTTCCTGACCTCTCCACCCCCAC
Organism: Chiloscyllium plagiosum; assembly: GCF_037043375.1. Taxonomy (NCBI): domain Eukaryota; kingdom Metazoa; phylum Chordata; class Chondrichthyes; order Orectolobiformes; family Hemiscylliidae; genus Chiloscyllium; species Chiloscyllium plagiosum. The sequence goes on along the minus strand of NW_028270186.1, from coordinate 1,068,640 downwards.
CCCACTCCGGCCTATCACCCTCATCTTGACCTCCCTCCGCCTATCGCATTTCCAAAGCCCCTCCCCAAGTCCCTCCTCCCTACCTTTTATCTCAGCCTGCTAGACACACTTTCCTCGTTCCTGAGGAAGGGCTTGTGCCCGAAACGTCGATTCTCCTGTTCCTTGGATGCTGCCTGACCTGCTGCGCTTTTCCAGCAACACATTTTCAGCTTCCTTGATAACCCCCTCATATTTTGGGGGGTTGTTGGGGTGGGCTGTGTACACAAGGGACAGACCACCCCCACCTGTCTGTACCACATGTAAGTCCAATTCTATGTCGAGGCCAGCAAACCACTTTAACGGCTTCGCCGGCAGGAATACAGCTACAGAATCATTCAGCCGCTGAGCCTGCTCTGACATTTAATTTGATCGGAAAAATTGCACATTTTAAAAAAAAATTCATGGGATGAAGGCAGCACTGTCTAAGGCAATTAAGAGTCAACCACATTGCTGTGAGTCTGGAGTCACATGTAGGTCAAATCAGGTAAGATGGCATTTCCATCTCTAAAGGATGTTAGTGAACCAGGTGGGCTTTCCAACATCAACAGTGGATGCATGGTCATTAGACCCTTAATTCCAGATTTTTATTGAATTCAAATTCCACTGTCTGCCAGGAATGGAATCCTGATCCCCATTAACCAGATACCACATTAGGCCTTCACCTCCCCTTCAATGTCTTTTACCCACACTATCCCTTTATGCCACGGGTAATCAGAAATGGATTAATCACTACCCTTGACAGCAAGGCTGCATTTGAGCAAGTCTGGCATCAAGGAGCCCTCACCAAACTGGAGTCAATGGGAGTTGGAGGCAAACTCTCTGCTGGTTAGAGTCATACCTTGCACAGAGGACGAGGGTTGTGGTTGTTGGAGGTGAGTCATCTCAGTTCCAGATATGTCTGCGGGGGTTCCTCCGGTTAGTGTCCTTGACCGTAACATCTTCAGCTGCTTCAACAATGACCTTCCTTCCATCATAAAGTGAGAAGAGGGATCCATTCACAATTGCACAAAGTTCAGCACCATTTGCAACTTCTCAGATACTGAAGCAGTTCATGTTCGAATGTAACAAGACCTGGACAATATCCAGGCTTGGACTTACAAGTGGCAAGTAACATTTGTGCCAAAGAAATGCCAGGCAATGACTATTTCCAATAACTGATAATTTGACCATTCTCCCTTGACATACAGCTGTGTAACCATCACTGAATATCCCATTATCAACATCCTGAGGGATACCATTGACCACAAACCCAACGAGACTCTCCATATAAATATATTGGCTCTGGATGCAGGTTTGCTCGTTGAGCTGGAGGTTTCATTTTCAGACAGTTCATCACCATGCTAGATAACAACTTCAGTGAGCCTCCAGATGAAGCTCTGATGGTGCAGTCCACTTTCTATTTATATGTTTGGGTTTGCTTGGGTTGGTGATGTCATTTCCTGTGGAGACATCATTTCCTACTGTGATGTCATTTCCTGTTCTTTTTCTCAGGGGGTGGTATATGGAATCCAAGTCATCAGGATACATGAACATCAACTAGCCACAAAAAGACATGACCCACTCTCACTAGCATCCTTATATACTGAGGAGGAAGCACACCACTTCGACTGGGACAACACACCCAACCTAGGACAAGCTAAACAGAGACACACACAAGAATTCCTAGAACCATGGCATTCCAAGCGGAACTCTATCAACAAACACATTGATTTGGATCCTATTTACCACCCCCAAGAAAAGAACAGGAAATGACGTCACCATAGGAAATGACATCACCAACCCAAGGAAACCCAAACATAAAAACAGAAAGTGGGCTACACCCTCAGTGCTTCATTTGGAGGCTCACTGATGATGTTACCGCGTACGGTAACGTAATGCCTGAAAATGAACCTTCCAGTTCAGCAAGCAAACCTACATCCGGAACCTCACCCGAGCTACAAATCTTCTCAAAACTCACAAATACATTGGCTAAAAGAGGTCGGGGACTCGGAATACCGCAATGAGTAACTCATGTGGTGGCTCCCAAAGCCGGTCCACAATCTACAAGGTACAAGTCAGGAGTGTGATTCAAGAATACACACCCAGTTTGCTCATTCTGAGGTAAGGAAGCCAAAAGTACACACAGCACTCCAGGTACAGTATAAACAACCTTCCATACATTTGAAGCAAAGCTTTCCTACTCGTGCACTCAAATTTGCTTACGGTAAGGCTCACATCAAAATCTCCACTTTGAGTGTTCCTCTGTTGTGCAGATTGCAGAGGTTCAAAAGGCAGCTAACCACAACCTTCTCAAGGAACAGCTCAGGACAGGTAATAAATGCTCGCTTTCCCAGAAATCTCTTGCTGTCTCACTTACATGATATTGTGTTTGGTCAAAGCATAAAGAGCTGATCACAATGAGTTGGTGACGAAACACTTTGGGATAAAATCATCCCTGGATCCTTTAGCCTTGGTCTGAAGTCAGCAAAGCTCAATTCAGAGATCTAGTCTTGCCGTTTCCATGTAATAATCACAGGAGAACTGCCCTGAAAGATGCTTTGGACAAAAAGATGCTTGATAGAATGTTAAATATTGTATTCCAGTAGTTAAAACTCATTATCGTTTCACAAACCTTGAACACATTTGGAGACTTGTTTACATGTTAAGGAGATCTGATTTTTGGATGTAGTAATTTTAATATGGAGCCAAAGTCTCAGGGTGGCACGGTGTCTCATTGGTTAGCATTGCTGCCTCACATTGCCAGGAACCTGGGTTCAATTCCAGCCTTGGGTGACAGTGTGGAATTTGCATATTCTCCCTGTGTCTGCAAGGGCTTCCCCCCCACTGTCCAAGGGCTTAGGGTGGATTGGCTATGCAAAATTGTCCACAGTCTTCAGGGATGAAGACACAGTCTTCATTCCTGAAGAAGGGCTTATGCCCGAAATGTTGATTCTCCTGCTCCTTGGATGCTGCCTGACCAGCTGCGCTTTTCCAACAACACATTTTTCAGCCCCAGTCTTCGGGGATGTGGATTGGAAATGTATGGATACAGGGATAGGGTAGAGTGGGTGCGTCTGGCTGGGATGCTCTTTGGAGGGTCAGTGTGGACTTGATGGGTCAAATGGCCTGTTTCCACACTGTAGGGACTCTGTAATTCTATGAATAAAGAGCGATGACCAACTCTTGAAATCCCATTATTCTGCTCCTAGTTAATTACCAGAATCCTAAAATGCAATTTTAAGCATACCTGATGAAGGAGCAGGACTCCGAAAGCTTGTACTTGGACATAAACCTGTTGGACTATACCCTGGTGTAGTGTGATTTTTAACTTTGTCCATCCCAGTCCAACACTGGCACCTGCACATCAAGGCCAAAAAAGTCCTCCCTCGTTGTCCACCGAGAAATTTGTGTTGTCCCCCATCTTAAACCTTTGTAGTCCATTCAGTGAAGGTACTCTCACAAAATTGTTACATCGAAGTTCAAACATATTCATTCTTTTAAGGACTTAAAAGTTTTTACTTTAAGTAATTGTTCTGTCCTGGAAGAGTCATAGAGATGGACAGCATGGAAACTGGCCCTTCGGTCCAACTCGTCCATACCGACGAGATATCGCAAATAAATCTAGTCCCATTTGCCAGCGTTTGCCCTATATGCCTCTAAACCCTTCCTATTCATGTACCCATCCAGAAGCCTTTTAGATGCTGTAATTATACCAGCCTTCACCACTTCCTGTGGCAGCTCACTCCATACATGCACCACCCTCTGCGTGAAAAAGTTACCCCCCTCTCACTTTTAACCTATACCCTCTAGTTTTGGACTTCCCTACCCCAGGGAAAAGACCTTGTCTATTCACCCTACCCATGCCTCTCATGATTTTTTAAACCTCTAAAAGGTCACCCCCCCAGCCTCTGATGCAGGTCCAAAACGAAACTCATTCAGCCTCTTGAAAGTCATACAGCAAGGAAAATCATCAGGTAAGGAAGAGGCAAATCAGTCCCATGAGCCTTTTACGTAGAAACAGGAGGAGGCCATTCAATGTCTTTCAAGAGGGCTGGAATGTAAAAGCAGTGATGTGCTATTGAGACTTTATAAAACTTTGGTTCAGTTTTGTTGGTGGCATGGTGGCACAGTGGTTAGCACTGCTGCCTCACAGTGCCAGAGACCTGGGTTCAATTCCCGCCTCAAGCGACTGACTGTGTGGAGTTTACACATTCTCCCCGTGTCTGCGTGGGTTTCCTCCGGGTGCTCCGGTTTCCTCCCACAGTCCAACAATGTGCAGGTCAGGTGAATTGGCCATGCTAAATTGTCCGTAGTGTTCGGTGAAGGGGTAAAAGTAGGGGAATGGGTCTGGGGTGTTGCGCGTCGGTGTGGACTTGTTGGGCCGAAGGGCCTGTTTCCACACTGTAAGTAATCTAATCTAATCTCTCCATTTAGAATACCATGTCCAGTTTTGGGCCCCACACCTCAGGAAGGACATACTGGTACTGGAGCGTGTCCAGCGGAGATTCACACTGATGATCCCTGGAATGGTAGGCTTAATATACAAATTAGAATTAGAATTAGAGGGGGTCAATATAGAACGGAAATGAGGAGACATTTCTTCAGCCAGAGAGTGGTGGGCCTGTGGAAATCACTGCCACTAATCGTAGTGGAGGCCAAGGGCATTAAATGTCTTCAAGGCAGAGATTAATAAATTCTTAATCTCGCAAGGAATTACGGGATATGGGGAGAGTGCGGGTAAGTGGTGCTGAAATGCCCATCAACCATGATTGAATGGGGAAGTGGAAGCAATGGGCTGAATGGCCTTACTTCCACTGCTATTACTTATGGTCTTCTGGTCTTGAGTCTGTTTCACAGGAACTTGTGGAGGGTGTTCATCCACTCTAGCTTGTTACACCGTTCAACTGAGGCTGATCTGTAACTTAACTCTACATTAGTTCTGTAAGTATTATTGTACTTACACAATAAAAATCAACACATCTCTGATTTCAATGTTGGAATGAGGCTTTCAACCAGAACAGTATTTCGAGAGGCCGAGTTTCCGATTTCCACTCCTTTTTGTGTGAAGTGGTGATTCCTGGTTTCACTCCACCTCCTGTACAGCCTCACTCCAAGCTTTTACCCCTTGTTTTGGTTTAGAACAGCGAACATAGAAAAGTACAACACGGAACAGACCCTTCGGCCCACAATGTTGTGCTGAGGATTAATCCTAATCTAAAATAAAATAACCTAATCACCTTCTCCATGTGCATGTCCAGCAGTCGCTTAAATGTCCCCAATGACTCTGCTTCCAACATCACCACTGGCAACGCTTTTCATGCGTTCACAATTCTCTGCATAAAGAACCTATCTCTGACGTCTCCTCTATATCTTCCTCCTGACACTTTAAAACTATATTCTGGATCAGTGGTGCTGGAAGAGCACAGCAATTCAGGCAGCATCCGACGAGCAGCAAAATCGACGTTTCGGGCAAAAGCCCTTCATCAGGAACCTGAACGTCGATTTTGCTGCTCCTCGGATGCTGCCTGAATTGCTGTGCTCTTCCAGCACCACTGATCCAGAATCTGGTTTCCAGCATCTGCAGTCATTGTTTTTACCACTTTAAAACTATAACCCCTCGTTGCAGTCAATCCTGCTCTGGGGAAAAGTCTCTGGCTCTTGACTCTATCCATGCCTCTCATGACCTTGTACACCTCGATTAGGTCATCTCTCTTCCTCCTTCTCTCCAGAGAGGAAAGTCCAAGCTTAATCAACCTCTCTTTGTAAGACAAGCCCTCCAGTCCAATCACCAGAGGGTTTTTGAAAGAACAGAAAAAGCATATCTTTCAATGTATGTATATATATATATGTAATTCAGCTGTAGTAAGAGTAAGAGGACAATCAAATGACTAAAAGACAGGAATTACTGCCATATCAGTTTTCCCTGCAGTCACTGCAGCTCAGGGCTGAATGAAACAGAGACTGAATCAGTTATGCTTCCCGAGTTAATTTTGTTGGAAGGAAGGTGGCAATGCATCATGGGGCAGGTGTCACTGAAGGTGACCCTTTTGCAACCTAATGACATGATACATAATCCTTAATAAAGTCGCTATCTTGTCTCCTCTGCCTGTCCGATCCTGTGATTAATGGTAACATCACCTCAGTTAGCCATCTCTTCATTTCACCCTGTCAAAAAGGAAACAATTATCCAAGCTTATCAGGTGCTGCTGCACTGCTGCAAACCAAGACTGTGCAAGGTTGAACCTCTCTCAGACTGAGGAGCTGTAACAGGCCCAACAGTGAAATGTGGCTCACTCAAACAGGCCCAGCAGGAAATGCGTGCCGCTGGAACTGGTCAAACATTGACAGGATTTTTAAAAACAGATTGCCCTTCCCAAACTGTACTCCAGGCCTTACATGTTAAAAGTGGCAGGTTAAAATAAAACCTGATCATCCCACATCTCGTTACGATTAAGGCTGTTCAATATTTTTGAAAAATTCATTCACAGGATATAGGTATTGCTGGCTGGATCAGCATTTATTGCCCATCCCTCATTACTCAGTGATTTTAAGTGTCAACCAGATTATTGTGGGACAGGAGTCACACTTAGGTCTGACTGGGCTCCAAATCACAAGTCTTCAGTCCTGTTCCAGGAACGTTGTCACAGCCCATTGTCTCCAACTGGAATCGCATTGGCTGAAGACTGGCATCTGAGATACTGCGGACCACTGAAAGAAACTGAGATAGATCATCCACTCGACACTTCTGGCTGAAGACTTTTACAATTGCTTCAACCGTATCTTTTGAACTAGCTTCCTTGGTTGTTCCATCATTGATGACAGGGGTCCTGAGAGTCACAGAGTTATACAGCAGACAAATAGATGCTTCAGTCCAACTTGGCAGATTGGAGATTAGAGTCAAGATCAGAGTGGTGCTGGAAAAGCATAGCTGGTCAGGCAGAATCCGAGGAGCAGGAAAATTGACGTTTCGGGCAAAAGCCCTTCATCAGGAATGAGGCTGGGAGCCTCTGAGGTGGAGAGATAAATGGGAGGGGGGTGGAGCTAGAGGGAAGGTATGAGGTGGATGGAGGCGGGGTAAAGGTGATAGTTCAGAAAGGAAGGTGGAGCAGATAGGTGGGAAGGAAGATTGACAGGTGGTTACAGGTCATGATGACGGTACAGAGCTGGGAGTTTGGAACTGGGGTCAGATGGGACAAGAAATGAGGAAACTGGTGAAGTCCACATTGATGCCCTGGGGTTGAAGGGTTCTGAGGGAGAATGTGAGGCGTTCTTCCTCCAGGCGTCAGGTGGTGAGGGAGTGGCAGTAGTGGAGGCCCAGGACATGCATGTTCTCGGCAGAGTGGGAGGGGGAGTTGAAATTTTCGTCCAAGGAGTGGTGGGGTTGATTGGTGCGGGTGTCCCGGAGACGTTCTCTGAAGCGCTCTGCAAGAAGGCATCCAGTGTCCCCAATGTCGAGGAGTCCACATCAGGAGCAGCGGATTCAATAAATGACATTTGTTGATGTGCAGGTGAAGTTTTGGATGTGGAAGGCTCCTTTGGGGCCTTGGACGGAGGTGAGGGAGGAGGTGTGGGCCCAGGTTTTGCAATTCCTGCGGTGGCAGGGGAAGGTGACGGAAGGGGAAGGTGGGTTATTGGGGGGTGTGGACTTGACCAGGTAGTCACAGAGGGAACAGTCTTTGTGGAAAGCGGATGGGGTGGGGAGGGAAATCTATCCCTGGTGGTGCGGTCCATTTGGAGGTGGCAGAAATGTCAGTGGATGAAGCGATTTGTGCGGAGGTTGGTGGAGTGGAAGGGGAGGACAGGGGGGTGGGGGTTCTGTCCTTGGTGCAGTTGGAGGGGGGGTTCGAGGGCAGATGTGCGGGATGTGGACGCAATACGTTGAAGGGCATCATCAACTGCATGGGAGGGGAAGTTGTGGTCTTCAAAGAGGAGGCCATCTGGTATGTTCTGTGGTAGAACTGGTCCTCCTGGGAACAGATGTGGTGGAGGTGGAGGAATTGGGAATACAGTGGGTTAGCATTTTTGCAGGAGGTAGGGTGGGAGGATGTGTAATCCAGGTCCATGTGGACTTAAGGTGGAATGTGTTGGTGAAGTTGATGAAGTGTTCAACATCCTCGTGGGAGCATCAACTTCACTAACACATTCCACCCCGACCTTAAATTCACCTGGACCATCTCTGACACCTCCCTTCATCTCCATCAACACTGACATTTTTTACAAATCCAACGACTCCTACATCTACCTGGATTACACCTACCGCAACATCCCCTCCCATGCGGCTGATGCCCTCCAATGCATCTCATCCACGTCCCGCACCTTCGCCCTCGAACCCCACCCCTCCAACCGCACCAAGGACAGAACCCCCCTGTCCTCACCTTCCACCCCACCAACCTCTGCATAAATCACTTCATCCGCCGACATTTCCGTCACCTCCAAATGGACCGCACCACCAGGGATAGATTTCCCTCCCCACCCCTATCCACTTTCTGCCAAGACCGTTCCCTCTGTGACTACCTGGTCAAGTCCACACCCCCCCCCCCAACAACCCACCCTCCCATCCTGGCACCTTCCCCTGCCACCGCAGGAATTGCAAAACCTGCGCCCACACCTCACCTCTGTCCAAGGCCCTAAAGGAGCCTTCCACAAACAAAACTTCACCTGCACATCAACAAATGTCATTTATTGAATCCATTGCTCCCGATGTGGACTCCTCGACATTGGGGAGACTGGACGCCTTCTTGCAGAGCGCTTCAGAGATCGTCTCCAGGACACCCGCACCAATCAACACCACTGCCTCGTGGCCCAACATTCAACTCCCCCTCCCACTCTGCCGAGGACACGAAGGTCCTGGGCCTCCTCCACTGCCAATGCCTCACCAACCGACTCCTGGAGGAAGAATGCCTCATCTTCCAACTTGGGACCCTTCAACCCCATGGCATCAATGTGGACTTCACCACATTTCCCCTCCCCCCACTTTATCCCAGCTCCAATCTTGCAGCTCAGCACCGTCCTCATTACCTGTCCCACCTGTCAATCTTCCTTCCCACCTATCCACTCCACCCTCCCCTCTGACCTATCACCTTCACCACCTCCATCCACCTATTGCACTCTCAGCTACCTTCTCTCTAGCTCCACCCCCCTCCCATTTATCTCTCCACCCCCGAGGCTCCTAACCTCATTCCTGATGAAGGGCTTTTGCCCGAAACGTGGATTTTCCTGATTCTCGGATGCTGACTGACCTGCTGTGCTTTTCCAGCACCACTCTAATCTTGACTCTGCTTCAGACCAACCTGTCCAACCAAACCAGATGTCCTAAACTGATCTGGTCTCATTTGCAAACATTTTGTCCATATCTGTCTGAACCCTTCCTACACATATACTCATACAGATGCCTTTTAAATGTTTGAATTGTATCCACCTCCACTGCCAGCTCATTCCACAAATGCACCACCCTCTACATGAAAACGTTGCCCCTCAGGTGCCTTTTAAATCTTTCCCGTCACCTTAAACCTATGCACTCTACTTTTGGACTCCTCAGCCCTGAGAAAAAGACCTTGTCTATTCAACTATTCATGCCCTTAATGATTTTATAAACCTCTTTAAGGTCACCCCTCAGCCATCTGATCTAAGTGGAGCCTCCTCCTCTAATGAGTTGTTTAATTGTTCACCATCATTCACAGCTGGATATGGTAGAACTGCAGACTTTATATCTGAGCCATTGTCACTTAGCTCAGTTTATCACTCGCTGCTTATGCTGTTGGGCACTCAAGTAACCCTATTGATCTCTCATTTTTAGGTCAGTCGGTATTGCTCCTGACATGCCCTCCTGCACATTCTATTCCACCAGACTTGACCTCTTGGCTTAATGATGATGCTTGAGTGGGGGATAAGCCAGGCCATGAGGTTACAGATTGTGCTGGAATACAATTCTGCTGCTGCTGATGGCCCACAGCACCTCATGGATGCCCGGTCTTGAGCTGCTAGATCTGTTTGAAGTCTATCCCATTCAGCAACCTGATAATGCCACACAACACGATGGAGGATATTCTTAATGAGACTTCATCTCCACAGGACTGTGCAGTGGTCACTCTGATACTGTCTGAGGACGAAGTGAAGCATGTTTGTAACCTCTTCTTCATTCCTGCGCTACCTGTGTCCTTTAAGATCCTTGGTTCTGGATTCTCTTCTGAAATTGAATTGAACTTCCATGATCCATGGCGAGATTGAAACCCATGTTCCCAGAACATTTGCCAAGTTTTTGGATAGTCCAGCAATTGCCAGTTTGGAGGAACTGAAGGATCTGGATGTGCAAGTACATAGATCCCTCAAAGTTGCTACCCAAGTGGATCGGGTTATTAAGAAAGCATATGGTGTTTAGGCTTTCATTAACAGGGGGGTCGAGTTTAAGAACCGTGAGGTTTTGCTGGAGCTCTACAAGTCCCTGGTGAGACCACACTTGGAATATTGTGTCCAATTCTGGTCATCCTACTGTAGGAAAGAGCCTTTGGAGAGGGTGCAAAGAAGGTTTACCAGGATGCTGCCTGGACTGGAGGGCTTGCCTTATGAAGAAAGGTTGAATAGGCTCGGACTTTTCTCTCTGGAGAGAAGGAGGAAAGGAGGAGACCTGATCGAGGTGTACAAAATAATGAGAGGAATAGATAGAGCCAATAGCCAGAGACTTGACTGGTAGTGGAGTCATAGTTTGAAGATATTAGGAGGAAGGTATAAAGGAGACGTCAGAGGTAGGTTCTTTATGCAGGGAGTTGTGAATTCATGGAATGTGTTGCCAGCTGTGGTGGTGGAAGCAGAGTCATTGGGGACATTTAAGCGACTGCTGGACATGCACATGGATAGCAGTGAGTTGAGGAGTGCGAAGGTTAAGTTACTTTATTTGACATTAGGATTAAATCCCGCCACAACATCGTGGGCCAAAGGGCCTGTTCTGTGCTGTACATTTCTATGTTCTGTTGGACTTTGGCTCAATCTACCAGCTTACTTTCCTCCAGGTGTGAGCCGAGTCCTGCGTGTTCTTTCAATGAAGCAATAGGAGAAGATATTCGGTCTCGCACTCTTGGTTTATTTTAGCAGTAAGTGGATAAAGTACACAGAGCTCTGGGTCTAGGTCTTCCCGTCCCTGACAAACAGCAAAGTGTGTCAGTTCACGAAGTCCGATGCATTCCTGTCCCTGACCCAGTCTTTTATGTAGTACAGAACGTCATGCAATCACTGAGGTGGGATTGTCTTCTGATTGGCTGTTGATCTGACTCCATTCTCTGCCTTCTCGCGTTCCCGGATGTCTAACCCCATGTGACCTCCTGCCCGCGAAACAGTCTCCACGTGACCTCCTCTTGCACGTGAAACAGTCTCCACATTCTGATCTGCGTTAACGGTTTTTTCTATTACAGTTCTGTGTTCTAATAGTATCACTAGTCCATTGCTTCTCTGTGAGTAACAAATGAAGACATGGCTGCTGCTGATGCAGTGATTAATGTTGAAGATGCAGGACATCAAAAGCAGAGAAATGCAGATATCTCACAAACTTGTTGGTAGAGGAGATGACAGAGATAGGAAGTGGAGAGGTTGTGGCTTCTGGACCTCTGAAAGAAACCCTGAAAATGCTTGTGGTCCAAAGGAGGGAGTTTACATTCTTGGTCTGTGACTTCTCATACGAACAGGAGAAAATGAGGGCTGCAGATGCTGGAGATCAGAGCTGAAAATGTGTTGCTGGAAAAGCGCAGCAGGTCAGGCAGCATCCAAGGAACAGGAGGATGGACGTTTCGGGCATAAGCCCTTCTTCAGGAATGAGGAAAGAGGGGTTCTCATACAAACCCCTGGTATCAGACTGACTGAATATTTCCAGCATGTTCTGTTCTAAAGTAACAAAAATTGCAATTTGCTAAGAAGATGGTAGATTTACATTTTCTTTTTGTAAACTCTGAAAGTCCCGAAGCACTTCACAACCAGATACTTTACGAAGTGCAGTCCAAATATCCTGCATTTGTGACACTGATCGAGAGTCAATTGGTGAAGTGGCAAAATTCCTCTGAACCTATTCCAGTGATGATTACAGATCTTATTCAGATGAGGATGGCCTCAGTGTAACGTCTCATCGAGAAGGTTGCACTGCAGACAGTGCAGCCCTCCCTCACGATTAGCACCAGCAATGCTAGCCTGATTACGACTGGATTAGGAAAAGGAAGCAGAGTGAATTGGCAGCAACGGTCTGAGGTAGGAACCGGACGTGGGTCGGGGATAAGTCCAGATTTGAAGGTCTCATGCAGGAACCTTACCTTGACAGCTCTATCGAGGTCATTGAAATTCTTCCAGCTGGGGATTCCTCAGCTCTGCACAGAGAAGCATTGGATTGAAGCATTGTGGTCCCCAGCACAACCTTTGTGTATGTGGGCGGGTGTGAGAGTGGGGAAGGGGGTTCACTGAGGAAAAAGGCTTGACTTAGCACTGCACTGAGGGGCTTTCCTTTTGTTTACATTTTGCTCTAGGATGGAACTACATGCGATGAGCTTAGAATTCCTGGCAAATACCAGCCCCCCCCCCCACCGCAAGGTAAAACAAAGGATAAAACTTCTCCCTCCCTATTCTCCTTCAGTACCTCTCCCTCTATCCCTCCCTCAGTCTCTATCTTCATCATCTCCTCTCTCTCCTCAACCTCCCATATCCTCCTCCTCCTCCCTAAATCCCTTCTCTATCCCTCCTTCCTGTCCACTTCTTTCCACTCCTTCTCTTTCCTTCACTATTCCTTCCACCTCCCTCCCTCAGTCTCTCTCTCTCTCTTTCTCTCTCCCTTCCTCTCTCCATCTCTCCCTTGCCCCTCGCTCTCTCTCCCTCAGTTCCTCCCTCTCTCCCTCTCGAGGCCGTTTTCCCGCCTTGAGCCGGTTGCTATGGGTGACGGGCCTGTGCGCTCAGGCTGGTGGCGGTCCTCGGCCCCGGCTCCACAGTCACGGCCCGGCCCGGCCCGGCCCGGCCCGGTGAGGACACGGCGGCAGCAGAATAAAACACAGAACAAAACGGCGCAGTTCTCACTTGGTGCGGGGGTGGGTTTGGAGAAAGCAGGAGGTGAAGGTGGTGTGTGCAGATGGTGAGCTGCCATCTTCCCCCTGATGATGCTCCTGTCTCTGAGAACATCACCTTCCCTTCACGGACCATGAGTGATCCAACCTGGTCCCTCCTCACCACAACAATGGGTATTGGCAACAACTGAGTGGACACGAATGACCTGACACTAATGAGGCTGACTGAAACCATGAGGAGAACCCAACCTTCTCCTTGATCAAGCGTATGCAAGACTTTCCTAAATAAGACAACTTGAATTGATGTGGGCAGCGTGGTCAAACAGAAAAGGGTAAACAGAACACCACGCCCCTTTTGGTGCATTCCATAAATGTGCCCACATAACGTTTTGATGGATGTTTTGCTCACTCAACTATACTTAAGACCTTTTGATATGACAAGGCTCCTTCATAAATCAGACCTGCTGGTCTAATTAAATGTTGCCTCCTCCCCCTGACTTCTCCATTTGAAATCAGAGGAAACAAATCCAATCAGCGAGAAACTCAGAGCACCACAGCCATCATCAATTAGTGAATTTTAGTCACTACTTGTCTCAGTTCAATTTGTGTATTGAGATAGCAAGCAATCAATTCCTTTGAATTTAATCTTTTTTATATAGATGAGACATAATTTAGCAGAAAAGATTTTGACAGAATGGGACATTCACATCAGTGACTTGGGCCGGACTTGAAATCAAGTAATTTGTAAGTGATCTTTCTCATTTGCTCATAATCAGAATTTAAAGAAAAATAAAGCATATTTCTCTTGCCCCTTTCACAGCATGTATAGTTATTTTGAAGTAAAGGAAAAAAACATAACAACCGGTTTGTACAAAGCAAGACCCCACAAATAGTTTCGTTGATAATCTGTGACAGTTATGTTGCTTGAGGGATCAACATTGGTCCCAGCACCATCTACCACTCTGCTGTTCTTCTCCAAAATAGTGCTTGCATATCATTAGTGTGCATCTGACAATTTGGTGCCTCATCTGAATGATGGCAGTTTTGACCGTGCACTATACTTTCACTTCAACAGTATAATTGACATTTCAGATTTTGTGTTTAAATCTCTGGTGTGCAATTTGAAACAACAGTCTCCTGGTTCAGAGAAGGAGTGTGAGCCACACCTGCCATTTAATGATTTTGGTTTTTATATCATTTCATGGGGTGATAACACCATTTGCTAGGTCAATTTTTTTTGCCATTTCTAATAGTCCTCAGGGCACATGAGAATTAGTCATATTGCTGAGGGCCTGGAGTCACATATAGGCCACATCGGGTAAGGATTGTACATTTCCTTCCCTCAAGGACATCGGTGAACCAGATGGCTTTTTACAACTACAGACAGCAGTTACAAGATCGCCATATTTTCTAAATCCAGTTTCTTTCTATATATTATGTTCAATCCAACGGTGGGATTTGAACCAATGCTCCCAGAACAATAGCCTGGCGTTTTATAATTCTTATCCAGTGATGTTTCCACTATGCCACCACCTTTGTTCCCTCAATATTGTTTCCCTGTGCATGGAACTTTGAGGTCGGTGAGTGGCAGTGTCTTCCGGGTGTATTGACCTTCGACTCCACCCCACCCGCCCCACCCCCCCACTTGAATTGTGTCAGTGATCAAAGTTGTTCCTTTGTAACTGTCTGCCTCCCACCCTTCCCCCAAGATTCTGAAGTGATGAGCTGGGTTTTGAGGAGCACTTCCAAGGATGGACTTCAGAATTTCAGAGAGGTGTTTGCAGGGAGTTAAAATTTTCTGTAATCAGTAACATTTTGCAGTGATTGGTCTTCTCCTCGGTCCACGTTCAGTTTAATCTTTACCATCAATGCCATCTTTCCCATTGCATAGGCATGCCATTGATATCCATTGCTCTCGAACAGTGTTCTTCCCACCAAAGCCCATCCTTCCTACCTCTGCCCTTTCATCCTTTCCCAATCCCTGTCCTGTCCAGGGTCAGCTCAGCAAGGAGGTCCGATCACACAATTCCACGGCCTGAATTACGGATCCAAAATTTCATATGTTTAGTTGCCGGTATTATCCAGAGCTCTTTCTAGCTCTGACACTGTTCTCACTTTAGTGGAATCAATGAGCTCATCCTAAATTTTGTGTGAGCTGGAAACAAGCAGCAAAGGCCCTTTGCTTTCAGTGTTCATTGACTTCCATTGGTCCCTCACCCTGTCCAACAGCAGCACAAAATTAAAAGTATTCATCCCTGTTTTCAGATCTATCATTTTTCTTGACCCTGTTTGTATGATCTCCTCCAGCCATGAAAAGCCCCAAGTCTCTGATTTCCTCCAATTCCAATCTTATGTTCACCCCAGATTTAAGACATTCTGTGCCAACAGCTCTGTAATTCCTTCCTCTCTCCCTCTCAGGATTTTTTTATTTTTCATACTTTCCTAAAACTTGTCTCTTTGCCTCAACTTTTGGTGATGTGTCTTCATGTGTCTCCTTTCTTTTTTGACCTGGTGTTGAGTGATTGATCTTGTGAAGTGTGTGTAAGGTGCTATATAAATGTATAAACTGTTTTCTCCTCAGTCAGTCTTCTGATGGTTGGAATATTGCAGAGATGAGGCCTGGGTCAAACTGAAGGGGAGTAGAAAAGTCACCTCCTATTCTTTTGCCTATATCTTCCTAAACCAATGATTATTTTATTATTTATATGTCCACTTACTGGATTTCTGGCTGCTTATGCCGGTGTAACTTGGGCCTGTCACACATTGGGAAACAGCAATCGTTACAGTTAATCGTGACAGCAGAGCTGATTGAAAGTCACTGCCTCAGGGTGTAATATAACTAGTTATATACCAAACAACGGTGTGTCGAATTGACTCCTATCAATTTTGCCCTGTGAGACTCAAAGATCACTGAATTCCACTGGAACAGGAGGAAGCCATTCATCCTGTCCAACCTCTTCTGCCATTCATTTAGATCAAGATTAATGTTTGAACTCCATCAACCCACATTGGTTCCATTATCCTTAATCTCCTTGTCAACAAAAATCTTTTCAATCTCAATCTTGAAAATTTGAATGCTGGCCCCTCCCATCAGCTTTTTGGAGTGAGAGTTGCAGATTTTTATTTGGTTTTGTTCATAGAAACAGCTCCTAAAATCACTCCTGCCCATCTTAGCTAGAATTTGAATTCTATCGTCTCTTGTTCTGGACTGCACACCAGAGCAAATAGTTTCTCTCGATCCACCCCATTAACTCACTTAACTTACTCTTCAATCAAAGAATCCTTACAGTGTGGAAGCAGGCCATTTGGCCCATCGAGTCCAGACGGATCCTCCAAAGAACATCCCACCCTCTTCCCATAATCCTGCATTTCCCATGGCTAATCCACCTAGCCTGCACATCCCTAGACACTACAGGCAATTTAGCATGACCAATCCACCTAACAAGCGTGTCTTTGGACTGTGGGAACACCCAGAGGAAATCCACGAAAGCACGGGGAGAATGTGCAAACTCCACACAGACAGTCGCCCGAGGCCGGAATTAAATCCGGGTCCCTGGCACTGTGAGGCAGCAGTGCTAACCACTGAGCCACAGTGCCTTGATTAGATTACCTTTTCACATACTCCCTTCAAGGGAATGGAAACCTAACCTGTACTGATGATTGTTTTGTGGCTCAGGCTGTTTGAAATATAGATGTTTGTCTGTCTCGGTTGGGGAAAGGGAGCGATGCTGAAAGCACCTTCTTATTTGTACCATCCCTCTTTTATTTTTTGAGGGTTTTTTTTAGCTTTCAGGGGCTCCTTCTCATTTCTCTCTAACTTATTTGTTGGCTTCTGCAGTCATGTTGTAATATCTTCTGTTTGTGGTGACATGTGGAGCATTTGAACTTATACTGAAACAGAATTGGACAAATCTGTCACTATCCTCCATCATTATCAACCCTCCATTAAACCGAAGGCCATGATACACAAATAAAACATGATGATGTCTGATCTTGGTAACTCTGTCTCCTTATGTTGTTTTATGCTTGTCAAATGTGAGCTGACATATTAAAACCCAGACAATCTGTCAGTCACTCCTTTGGGTCTTACTCAATGGTGGCTGGTTAACTCAACTGGCTGATTGCTGGTTTGCAATGCAGATTGAGGTGAACACAAGTGGTTCAATTCCCCTCTCATCTGAGGTTGCTATGAAGGACTTCCCTTCTCAATCTGTCCTCTTACCTGAGGTGTGGTGACCCTTCAGCTAAACACTGTAATGAGAGACCAGCTCTATTGTCTGATAAAACTATCGTTACTCTACCTTTATTCACTGGCTCAGTTCAACCAGAGCTGCACCTTTTCACCAATCAGTGCACCCTTCACTAACTTGTTCTTCGGCCCCATTGAGTACAACGTATTCCACTCTGATGTTCCTGATGCAATGCAATGGGAGGTCAACAAACATTTCAGAAATTTTAAGTGGCAGAGTGCTGATAAAATTATGTGTCTTTCAAATGATCTCCAGTAGGTTAGAATTCATCACTCCTCAACTCAGAACAAAACAACAAAAATTAAAGTCTGCATTCATGGCTCAGTAAACTCTTTCCCCAGGGATAGAGGAGTTTGGGTTCTCATCAGTCTCCATCAAGGTTAACTCTTACTTTCTCGATGTGCTGATCAGTTGTGTTTCACGGGTCATTTTTCTTTTGAACGATATAATTTTAGACTGAGGCAGCAATACATGACACTCAGTAATCTAATCGAACCCCGGTGACTGCAATTTTGTCAAAATGTTTAATGACCAGTATCAATTAGAGTAATGAATTCAATTACATTTCAGCTATTCCTAGATATTACAATGTCAAAAATGAGAAATGGCTATCAAAGAAAATCTCTCTCGTACCCTAAATCCCTACTGACGCCCTTTCTTAACTCTCCCTTCAAAGCCTACCTCTCAGGGACCACAACTACCATCAAAATCCATCCCTCCAAACCACCAACTGCTTCAATTTAAATGGCCCTGCGATTTCTCTCTGAAGCCAGCACATTTGACTGAATAGTTTTGAGTTCTCAAGGTGAAAAATGCCTGTAACTGAATTGGTGGAAGTGTAAAATTAAGTCTCCAGTTTGAAAAATGTGTCGAATCAGGCAAATGAAACATCAGGTAACACCCCAGGAGTCCCTGGATTCCTGCCCATCTCATCATCTGCTCTTGGATGGACTCTTCAGACTGTTTGTCACTGGAGCTTGGCAGTTTTGAACTTTGTAGGCCAGCTTTGATTTATTTGGGTCAGGCCAGGTTGAACTCTGAGGGTACCCTTTCCTGTTTTGGGTGAAATTAAACGATAAGAGTTTTCATATTGAATTAGAGCAAGGCAAGAGGTAGTTGAGCTTCCAGGAGCACACGGAGAATTAAAAATAAAGACCGTTTGTTTGTAAGATGAATCACCTTCCTCCACCTCCCCAACCCTTCACTTCCACAATATGAAGACATGATTGCATCAAAATCATGAACCTTATGACGATCAGGATAAGCTGTCTTTCCTCAGTTTTCTTAACTTCTCTGCAGACAAGTTGATAACACTCTCCTCCTCTGATGCATGCATTGGATGCATTCCAATCCACTCCTTATCTTGTCACTTCATTGACTTGATTTGGTTTCATTTTGACCACCCAGATTTCACAGAAAACCAGCTGGAAGGGCTTCTCTTCCTGCATCTCTATCTTGTGTATTTGATGGATCTGTTTCTCCTCCACATTGCTGCAGTCTCCTCCAATTCTGGTTTCATGCAGATGCCCGATTTTCATCATTCCACCACTGTGATTTCAGCTGCCCAGGTCCAAAATTCTGCAAGTTCCTCCTTAAATCTCTCCAGCTCTCCTTCTGGCTGAGTGTACATCAACATTATGAAGGTGACACATTTAGGGGAAGGGGAAGAAAATGCAAAGGAATTCTCTCTTGTTTTTAAAAAAAAATTCAATCAAGATAAAGTTGCAGTACTTGTCCTGAAATATTTATTTTCTTTTAAACCCATGGCAGAATTTCAGTGAGGGTGGTGACAGAGGGGAGAGGGAGGTTGGTGTCTTATTAGCATTCAGGCTGCGTTGCCATCCTAGCATTATCATGAATCAACGGAATAAATGGGGCCCTTCAGAACGCAGTAATAAGAATTTGATAAATCATCAGACGAAAATTAACCGGATGTCAAAACAATCTCGGGGAAGTGTGATGGATTAGGGGTGATTGCAGCAATTAATCTCGCAGTGCGGGCTTGACACAGATGCAGAGATGGATGTGTTTGCAGCCCAGCAAGGTCAGAGTGTTGAGAGAGGGCTGGAGTCGGGGGGGGGTGGGGGAGAATGAGGCGGATGTGTTGGATGAGGGGGGAATAGATCTGAGTTGGCAGAAAAACCTAGCAATGAGAGAGTGCCACGGGAGACTGCGGAATACGCTTACAGAAAAACAAAGGCCGACAAGTCCCAGCTGCTCAGGATGATGAGAACAGCATTTCCTTGCAGCTCCAGTATATATAATGTAGGTCAAGCTTAGGAGCTGAGACTTAAACAGGAATTCTAGCAAGAGAGGCAAGGTATAGAATTCACATACTGTTGTACTACAGGACTCAGTACTTCAAGGTAAAAATAAATAATTTATTTCTTTTGGACAATTTTAAAAATATATTTCTTGGACAGTTTGTACAAAGTATATCGGCATATTGTTCAAACTGAGCAGATTTGTGCTAACTCTGATCATATTCCCAGTGGTTTTATCACATAACCTCTCACCTCTGACACCCGACCCTGAAGAACTGCCTTACGCTACACCATCTGCAAAATTTTTACAAGTGATGAACAAACATATTGTTTCTGAATGAATTAAATCCCCCAAAGATCTTTGACCCCAGATGTTACTCTTGATGGAGCCTTAAAGACTCATCTTCAATGCCTCAAAATTCCAGAGCAATTCTAGAGAGTTGACAACTCAAGAAAGGAAGCATGAGAGGCTGGAAATAATAAAGAACTTCTGCTCATTCCCTCAAGTCTCAGTGGGACTCCTAACTGAAGCATGGAGGCTTAATGCCTATTTTCCAGGATTGAACACACTTCTGTCACCTTCAAATCAGAGTACTGTGCTAAAAGTGTGGGGATGGATATTGAGTTTCATGTTGTTAATCTCTCTGCTGGAAGTTTGTGAGTGCCCCAAGAACTTGCAATTCCACAGCCTTTAAAACAGGATCATACGTTCATGTTATCGATATCATTTGGAGATCTTGAGATGGTCTTGATTTTGTGCAGGCCTTAATTGCACTGTCTCAATTATGAAGCTGCTTCTGAGGCCTGCACTTGTACCTTTCTCCCAGTAAAGGATCAGAAATTGCAGATCCCCATGGCTGTATCTCGAGGAGCACAAATACACCCTGACAGGACACCATTTCATCCTGACTTTCTGTGGACACTGATCAGATACAGTCACTGATGATTCTGTTGCTGTGTTGTTTTTGGTCTTCTTTGTACATTATCATTAACCCTGCCTTTAAACATCTGAGTCAAAAAGAGAATTGCACTTCTATTATGCCTTTCATGACCTCAGATAGTCCAAAAATACTTCAGTGCCAATGAATTATGTAATTGTATGTAAACACTGCTGGTAGCAATGTAATTTTAGGTTCTCACTATTTTAAACCCTCTCTCCTAACTCATAGGTCAAATAAACTTTAATGCTTCCTGAGCCTGAGAAAGATCACAGACAATTTTGCAAATTGCATTATCAAATTCTACAAACAACAGACTGTTTTGTAGAGATCTGCAAATGAAAGAGAGACATTGCTACGATCTTTGAGCAAGTCATCTGAGCGGAGTATTCTACCAGGCAGCTCTGGGTGGTGTTTGTGACACTGGGTGACAACCGTTAATGAAGGGAAACAATGTGGTTGTGATGTGTGATCTTCTCAAACGTTCCCCTCTGTACAATGTGGTGCCAGTGACGATGGTGACTAGGTAATGGATTTGTGATGGTCCAGGCAAAACTCTCACTGAATTCCCCTGCCAGAGAAAGACCAATTGGTAACAGATGTCCACTTACATTTGTTACCAGACAAAGTGACAAATTCTGAAAGGAGAAACTGCTCCAGTCATCATTGCAAATGTTTAATTTTTAAGGTGTAGTAACATTGTTGCTCTTAACAAAGCTGAAATTTTGGTAATATCCACCATGTCTAAGTAAGGTTCATAAATCTGATCGTTCATCAGGAGATTTTCTTTTACTCAATTAACCTATGCAGAGATGTCATTACATACCTCTGGGGTAGATGGGATTCCAACCTGGCCTAACTGGTTCAGAGGTAGGGCTGCTACCACTGCACCACAAGAGTTCCTGGTTGTCCATTTGTACTCTTGTGCCTGAGTCAGAGTGATTTGCCTTCTGGATTTGAGCAGGCAATCCAGGCTTAAGTGCCAAATGCAATAAGAAGGGAGCTCTATGCTGTTAGAAGGATGAGTACTGAGGAGTAACAGCACTGCTAACACTTTTCTGTCAGGGTGTACTAGTGAGGAGTTGTGACCATATTGCAGAAGCAACACCAAGGAAGTGCCACAATGTCAGAGGATTACTAAGGCAGTGCCACATTGTTGGTGGGTCAGTACTGAGAGTGTCATGGTGCCAGTGAGTGAATATTGAGGGATGGCCCAATTTTTTTCTTTATTCAGTCATGGGATGAGGGTGTCATTGGCTAGGCAGCATTTGTTGTGCATCCCTAATGCACCAGAGGACAGTTAAGAGTCAACCACATTGATGTGGGTCAGGAGTCACTTGTAGGCCAGACCAGATATGGAATAGAGGCAAAAAAAACCTGCAGATGCTGGAATCCAAAGTATACAAGCAGGAAGGTGGAAGAACACAGCAAGCCAGGAAGCATCAGGAGTGGAGAAGTCAAAGTTTCGAGTGTTATCCTTCTTCAGACAAGGTGAGGATGGCGGTTTCTTTCCATAAAGGACATCAGTGAGCCCAGATGGTTTATACAACAGGCGGCAATGAATTCAAGGTCATCATTAGACTCTTAATTCCAGATTTTTAAAAATTGAATGCAAATTCCACAATCTGCCTTGGTGGGATTTGAACTTGGGTCACCAGAGCATTACCTACATCTCTGAATTTACAGTCTTTGTGATAAAACCACAAGGCCATCACCTCACTGGTTGGAGGGTCAGTGCTGAGGGAGTGCTGCACTGTCAGAGGGTCAGTACTAAGGGAGTGCCGCACTGTCAGCACTGGTGAGTTTCAGAACAGAAAATAAACCAACCTCCTTCTGTCCTTTCAGGTGGATATACAAATGTCCCATTGTACTAATTTTAAGGAGATCAGGGGAATTCCCTCTCATATTCTACCCTGTATTTATCCCTTGATCAACATCACAACCACTGATGACCATCAGAATGCTAATTGTGGAAGCCTGCTGTGCAAAATTGGCTATTTAAAAAGAGATTGCACTTTCTTCAGTACTTTCTTGACTATAAAGTCCTTTGGGCCATGAACATATGAATATGGGGCACAATTAATGTTGGGTCAAGGGGTAAATGTAGGGGAATGGGTATGGGTAGGTTGTCCTTCGAAGGGTCAGTGTGGACATGTTGGGCTGAAGGGCCTGTTTCCACACTGTAAGTAATCTAATCTAATCTAATCTAATTAAGTCATTCAGCCGCTCACCATTGCCCCTTTGGCAAATAAGATCAGGAACGATCTGTTTATGGTTTGCATTCCACACTCTCCAAATTCAATAACTTTGATTTTCTGCTGAACAAGAATCTATCCAGCTCTGTCTTAAAAATTGTTAATGCCCCATAGCCCTCTGAGAGACAGCAATTACATTTCTGCTCTCAAATCACGGAATCACGGAATTGTTATGATGCAGAAGCAGGCCGATCTTGTTTCCACCCTCAAAGGACAACACCTAATTTTGAAACAATGTCTCCCAGTTCTGGACTCACCTACAAGAGGAAGTATTCTTTCCACATCCATCTTGTCCAGACCATTCAGGACGTTATACACTCATTTATTGCCCGTCACTCTTCTGAACGCCAATAAAAATAGGCCCAGTCTGTTTAACCTTTCCCCATAAGACAAGCCCCTCATTGCAGGTACCAATCTAATAAACCTTCTCTGAACCGTCTCCAACCTATTTACTTAAATGAGACCAAAACTGATCACAGTCTTCAAAGTATGGCATCGCTAATACCTGTATAATGGAAGCAAATATCTTTCCTTTTATTCAAGTTCATTCTTTTTAAAGCAAGCTCACGTGACAAATCTTTAGCACTGACTAAATATCTACAGAAAATTATTTGAAAAGGTCAAAGTGAGTCTCTCTTTCACGGAGGTTGAGCGAATTTAAAGGGCAATACACATAATCTGAAATGTAGAGGGAACTTAGTCGGGTTAACTCCAAAGATTGGACAGCAGCGGGAGAAGTTCAACTTACACCTTCTTACTGTTGGCCAAGTGCAAAAAATTAATGTGATGTTCACTGCAAATCTGTGGATATTTCCTTCCTGCTGTGAGGCTTCAAGATTTCTGTCTTCCAAGGTGTCGCTTGCTGTGTTGTCTGTCATTAATCAACCTGCCTGGTGAGAGCAAATGCTGTGTGAAGTGTGAGGGATTGTGTGTATGTGTTGTGCATTTGTGCGTGTGTCTATGTTGGGGGGCAAATCTGCAACCCATGACCATTCAGAGAACCTCACAACTCAGACAATCATGCCAGTTGTTTGACGAGATTTATTTTGTATGTGCGCACTTTTCTATGGCTCCTTGAGTTGCTATTCAATTTCAGTGCTGCCCGCCCCAGGCAGGCAGAGAGGTCTGGCATATTCATTCATGAGTGCTGCTTCGTACCTTGATGAACACCACAAGATTTGGCTGCATGTGGCACATGCTGGCCCCTTATCATTACCCTTTCACCTATTTCCATTTCCCCCTTGCCACCACTGGCTTTCCCAACATTGGTTGAAGTCATGGCACATTGAGTTTCTGTTTATTATTCAGTTACAGGATTGAGGGTGTCGCTGGCTAGACCGGCATTTATTGTCCATTCTTCATTGGCAAGAGGGGAATTAAGAATCACTCACATTGTTGTGGGTCTGGAATCACATGTTGGCCAGACCAAGTAAGGATGACAGTTTTTTTTCTCTGAAGAACACTAGTGAACCAGGTGAGTATTCTAACCATTGACAACAGATTTGTGGTCACCGGTAGAGACTTAATTCCAGATTTTTATACTTATATAGCCAGTCCTGTCTGTCTTCATGTAGGCACAAGAACAGAAGTTTGATATGTTGAAGAAATAAAGGAAACCCAAACTATGGCTGTCACTGACGTCATTATAGTCAGAGTCATTTAGATTGTTTTCCACAAAGTAGTGTGGAGAACACATTTCGACCAGATACAAGAATATCAAAATGAACAGTATTTTTAGTCAACATTAATATATTTTCAGATGGAGTATTGAAGTCTTCAAAGACACATTACTAGTAGCAGGACAATTCCTAAAATTCTGTAATCCTTCTCCCATTGTTTAAGACAGGAATTAAATTCATATAAGAATTCAGAGTGAACTCTCACTGTGAAAATGCTGCAGTATCGGGGGGATAATACTTCGGAAATGCCACATGACAAGTCTGCATATTCAATGAGTGATGTACTATCATCGTACCATTCCAGGAAGTGCAGGAGCCTGATGTCCTGGACAATTTTTATCCTTCAACTAACATCACCAAAACAGATTATCTGATCATGTTTCTGTTTGTGATTTTGTGTTGTGTACAAACTGGCTGCATTTCCTGTATTACAGTTGTGAATGTATTAGCATGGATAGAGGATTCAATAACTAACAGAAAGCAAAAAGTGGGGATAAATGAATGCTATTTGGATTGGCAATCAGTGACTCGTGGTGTGCCTCAGGGATCAGAGTTGGTACTGCACTCATTCACAATTTAGATAGGTGGTTTGGAGTGGGGGAACCATGTGTAATGTGTCAAAGTTTGCAGATGACACCAGGATGAGTGGCAGAGCAAAAAGAATGCAGAGGGTCATAGATAGGTAAAGTGAGTGGGCGAAGGTCTGGCAGATGGAGCACAATGTTAATAAATATGAAGTCATCCATTTTGGTAGGAATAACCAAAGGATGTTTATTTGAATGGTAAAAAGTTGCAGCATGGGTGTCCTTATGCATGAATCACAGAAGGTTGGTCTGTAGGTGCAACATGTAATTCAGAAGGTAAATGGAATTTTGTTTTTAAGGGATTGAGTTTAAAAGCAGGGAGGTTACATTGCAGCTGTACAGGGTGCTGGTGAGGCCACACCTGAAGTATTGTGCACAGTTTTGATCTCCTTACTTGAGAAAGGATGTACCAGCATTGCAGGAGGTGCAGAGGAGGTTCACTCAGTTGATTCTGAAGTTGAGGGGGTTGGCTTGTGAGGAGAGACTGAGTAGACTGGGATTATATTCATTGGAATTTAGAAGAATGTGGAGGGATCTTATAGAAACATATAAAGTTATGAAGGAATAGATAAGATAGAGATAGAGTGAATGTTTCCATTGGGAGATGGAACTAGGACAAGAGGACATACCCTCAAAATTAGGGGGAAGCAGATTTCGGACCGAATTGGGAAGGTAATTCTTCATCCAGAGGGTTGAGTATCTGTGGAATTCCCTGCCAGTGAAGTAGTTGAGGCCTCCTCAGTAAATGCTTTTAAAGCTAAGATAGATCATTTTTGAACAATAAAGGAATAAAGGGATATGGTGAGAGGGCAACTAAATGGAGTTGGGGCTCTGAAAAGATCAGCCATGATCTTATTGAACAGAGGTGCAGGGGATGGCCTATTCCTGCTGCTAGTTCTAATGTTCTAATGAATGCACTTCAAAGACTACTCCCTGGAGCTTTGGGATGTGTTGAGATGGTGAATGGCTGAGCAGCGATTCATTTTGGTCTTTTGGTTTCTTCATAGTTACCAGTTATTTTATTTCAGCAAATTATCTTTGTTATTTCTACATTCACCTCTCAGGCTCTGTTTCTAGTCCTGGCAAGTGGGTTAGCTCTTGGAGGTGCTCATTTAAGCTGGTTCCATTGTACAACCAGTAGGTTCCTGCTTTCGTTCCTTCAAGCTCATTTCATGAAGTCAACCAACAACAGAGATGTCTTCAACTTGCTGAGACTGAGTGAACCCATTTGGATAACAGCTTGTTTTATTTAGAATATGACAAATGCGTCAAAAAAGAATGTTTTCCTCCATGTGCCTAGCCTCAAAAGAGGCAGCCATTTATTGGTAATAAAGTCATGTTTGTGGTGAGTATTGAATCCTCAATACTTAAGCTTCAAAATGAAATCAAACAAGTCCATCTGATTACTTAGATTGGCAGCTGGGTAGAGTTGAAGGGAAGTCAGGGACAGTGGAGAGGCCTAATCTTCATGTTACTCAAAGTCAGTGGAGCCAGATAAATCGAATATGATCAGGGGAAGTTGAGAAACTCTGGATGGAGGGTGGAATGTAAGTGGGGTGTGTGGGAGAATGCAAGATGATAATCAGAATTTATGAGGTGGAAATGTAAGGGCATGACAGTGGTTTGGCAAGGATTTCAGTCCTGGAGAAACACAGACTATGCCAGTTTTGTAATTCACTTTATTAGTTAAGCAAGACCTCAGAATTCCATTTGATTGGTGTTGAATGGGCCTCTGGTAAAGGTTAAGGGTCAGAGTGCAGAGATCCTGGCTGAGAGAGGACTGTGGTTGCTTTTCATGTCTTCAATCTCTTGATATTGTAAATAGAGTGCCAAAGTACAACTTCAGATGTGATTAACATGAAGTTTCTCTGCCATTGATCTTTTTTTGGCAGGTTATGTATCAAACACAAGTACTTAGATCTGCATTGCATCCAGTCTTTAAATCAGTGTTCTATAAAACTGATTATAATGTCACTTTCTCAGGATGAATGAATCAGTGTAATCAAGAATCAGGTTTTTTTTTAAAAAGATATTACTCCGTGTTTTAGCACCAAAGGCTTTTCATTTCCTTTTCGATTCATCTCCTCCCCGCCTTATTTGCTCTCCTTTTCCATTTGCCACTCTTGTTTATGTGAAATGTCTGTGCGGCCCTCATCAGTCATCCTGTCAGTGTGGAGGATATGAGGCCTTGCCAGCAGTCTAGCAGTCTTTAACTCTCATTCATCTACCTGTCAAATATCCAAAGAACATTTCCCAGCTCCCATACAACAAAAAAAAACAGATTCAAGAATTTCCTTTCCTTGCGTTTATCCTAGCCTGACTTTCGATTAAGTCTCATTACGCTGCTGTAACTGATGATTGCTCCTGGCAAAATGGCTGACCCTTCAGTGTAAACCTCTTGGCTCTGTTGCCAAGGCTACTGTAACCTCAGTGATAAAGTGGCTTGACTCTTCTGTTTAAATATTGTAAACAAAGAGAATTCTGAGAGATCTTGAGAAAAGATCTGGAAATTTGCATCAGAATAGGTTGGAATGAATGGTTCTTGACACCTGCATTGCACTTTAGGTGGGTGTAGGAATTCCTAACTTCACCTGTGCATTCTGATGAGTAAAACCTTACTTGCATGCTCAAGAGAAGAACCAGAGAACCAGCTTCAAGAATGGAACTGATGTGGATTAAGGCCGAAGATTTTGGTATGTGTAGTGTTGGTAATAAGGTCAGTCAGGTACACCTCATAGAATCTGAGTTCCCTGTTTGGGGCTGTTAGCTTAATACAATCAGGGAGCCCTGGCTGACAGAAACAGGAGTGTTAGAGGCTCTGTTTATCCTGAGAGCTGGCTCTGAGGGAGCTGGATCAGTATGAAGGACTCTCCAAGTGGAAATAAAGGGTGACTTGGTGACAGGATACCTGGTCTTTGTGGAGTTATTTCAGTACCAAGTTAAAAATTATTCCTGCTGCTTTTCTCCTTTTCCTACTAATCAGCATTGCCCTGTCTGGATTGGGGAGAAAGTGAGGTCTGCAGATGCTGGAGATCAAAGTTGAAACTTTATTGCTGGAACAGCACAGCAGGTCAGGCAGCATCTAGGGAACAGGAGATTCGACGTTTCGGGCACAGGCCCTTCTTCAGGAAAGGTCCTGTCTGGATTGGGCCTTGAGAGCTATTTGAACCAGGCAAACTCAAGCCTGCAATAGAACCACAACTAACTAGAAAGTTTTGAGTTAATAGCCAATATCTTTGACAACTTCCTGATCCTCCCAAATTTCTACAGCCTTATCTCTTCTCACCTCTGGATGTTACCTCTTAGCTTCTCTCACAACCCCTTTCAACTGCACAGATCGTCAGCCAGATATAATCGCATTTCATCCAACAACCTCCTGCCAAACTTTACTGTCACTTAAAAGACTTGCAGTTAAAGTTTGCCAGGTTCCAAAGCGGAAAAAACTTTGTTCCAGTTTAAAAAAACTTCATGAGCTGGTTTTCATAAGTTTTATGGTGATAGACCATGCATGAAATCTCTCCTTAATCTGAGAGGATATTTTATAAAACTAAATTTGACACCAAGTAGCACAGGGACAGCTATCCAAATGCCTGGTCAAAGATGTGGATTTTAAGGAGCATCTTAAAAGAGAAGTGGGAGGTGAAAGTAATGGGATCAACATTGAACCGTGCAGGACATTGGATTAGAAGGCAGCAGAGGATATGGGTATCAACGAAGTAGGAAATTGAGTTTTTGCGCTAAGTTCCATGGGCTCCAGTAGTGTTACTTTTGGAGACAGACCTTCGTCAAAGCACAAGGACAACCGTGGGCGGCACAGTGGCACAGTAGTTAGCACTGCTGCATCACAGTGCCAGAGTTCAATTCCCGCCTCAGGCGACTGACTGTGTGGAGTTTGCACGTTCTCCCTGTGTCTGCGTTGGTTTCCTCCGGGTGCTCTGGTTTCCCCCCACAGTCCAAAGATGTGCAGGTCAGGTGAATTGGCCATGCTACAATTGTCCGTAGTGTTAGGTAAGGGATAAATGTAGGGGTATGGGTGGGTTGCGCTTCGGCGGGTCAGTGTGGACTTGTTGGGCCGAAGGGCCTGTTTCCACATTGTAAGTAATCTAATCTAAATAAAACATCAGGCCAGATCTTCCTGTTTTAGGACTCAGCCCAAAAGCAGAAGAGTTTTGAGGAGATGAGAAATTCTGCTGGAACTTCCAGCAATCAGGCAACTGATTGGTTGCTGAGAGCTTTTTTAACTCGAAATAGGCCACAAATGAGGAAAAGTCCTCTCTGTATGTAGCTGTCAGCCGATCAGAGGCAACAGCTCCTGAACTCAGCAGCACTTGGACATCCATGCCAACATGGTGGAGGGAGTTGGGGGCTGTAAGCGTTTCATCCCTTGCCCCTTTTACAATGGTTTTGGGTCTTCAGAAATTACAAGTAGAAAATGCACAAGACACAGACATTGGCTCAACCCTACATTCATTAGATTGCTGAACTCTCAGAAATCCCTCCCCAGTACAAATTCTCATGTAATCTGTTCGGAATTATACACAAAACCTAGAATACAGAATCTGTGAAAGACAACAGTTCAGACCCCTCCACAACTTAACTGCAACTTGCAATCCCCCAGACAGGTGGCCTTTGCCTGTATTGATTTTAGCTTTGGATCCTCTCAAGTGCAGTAACTACCCTCTGCTGCAGTTCTCATTAATGATGTTTCATATAACAGTATCACCAAATCCTGTCGTCATTTGAAGTATTGTATACACTTTGAGTCCCCATATTTGCAGAAGGATGTGAATGTGTTAGAAGTGCTTTAGAGAAGCTTTACGAGACTAATCTCTGGAATGAACAAATTGCCACATGAGGAGAAGCAGGACAGTCTAGGCCTGGGTCCTCCGGAGTTTAGATGAATTCAGAGATGATTTACTTGAAACGTATAAGATCCTGAGTGTATTTAATTCGGTGGATTTCAAAAGGATGTTTCCTCTTGTGGGAAAATCCAGAATTAGGCCTTATAATTTAAAATTAAGGATTCACACATTTAAAAGTTGAGTTTTTTTTCTCCTCAGAGGGTTGTGACTTTTTTGGAATTGCCTTCATTAAAATACAGTGGATGCAGAACCTTTAAATATTTTGGAGATGGATTTGTGATTGCTGAAGGGGTGAAAGATTACCAGGGATTTGCAGGGTTGTGAAGTTGAGATTAAAACCAGATTAGTCATGATCTTATTGAAGGTGGAGCAGCTCAAAGGGCTATGTAAATGAGTTAGACCATTTCAGCCAAGGTCAGTAGCAGGGGTCCTTCACTTGGCAACATCTCTGAGTCAGGGGGCAGAGACATGGGTGCAGATTCGGCCAGGAATTTTGATCTGAGACACACAGGGGCAGATGGTGCTGTTACAGTAAAGCATTTCATAAATAGGTTACTGAAATGAGAAAAGCATTCAGTATTTTCAGAATTAATTATCAAGAATAAAATCACTTAAAGTCAAGCTATTGAAAGTATCCCTTGCTTTTAAATGATACAGCGCAGATTTAACAGCTTCCTGTTCAATTTCTTCAGCAACTTAAATGAGATCTAATTTAAATTGGAGAGAAAGGATTCAGTGTAGACAAGTGAAATTGTCCCAACGCAGTATAACTCTTGGAGTCTAGTTATGACTGAAGTACCTTGCCTTTCCTTGAAGGCCATTATCTTCTTCCTAAGGTCTGTATCCAGAGTGCCCTCAGTTTCTCAAGTTGTTCAGTTTCTGAGCAGGATGTTATATTGCTGAAACTGGATTTTTACTCGATATAAAGGCCACTGTTTCATTCGCCATTTTGATTATTTTCTGTACATGTTCGTGGCATTTAAATAGTCTGTACCTGGAACTCGAGTCGATTTGGATCTCCTCTGTTTAGAAGCTTTTATATGATTTGGAAAATATCCTGTTGTATCATTTTTAGGTCCAAAGTGATGACATCATATTTGGTACCATTGAAATCAATTTGCTCCAGTTTGGCCCTTCACTTAATCTCCCAGTATCTTGTTGCCATTTTACACTTTTCTAAACAATGCTGCCTTTCTTTGTGGCGTTGGCAAATTTGCAAAGGTGGCTGATTTGCAAAGGTCCACTCTCAGCATCCTTCTATTTGCATGAAATGCTTAACGTGCAGCAAATCCATTGGGATTGAGTTACCTTCAAATGATGACCAAAGAGACCAATCATCAGAGGTAGGATTGGCCCACAAGTGCCACATATGAAGTGGTTATCAGTTGAGGTTGCAAATTGCTGTTTTCAGTGCTGGTGCCTGATGTAAAGATGCTGACTGTAGCCACTGATTGTCATCATAACACATGCCAGTATTTTCCCTATGCAGAAGTTAACATGCAGGACCTCCACCTCACAATTACAAGCGGAGCTTCACATGGCTCCAGCTACTTCGCCATGCAGAAAGTCATCATTCATCCTGCACCCTTCAAATGTGCATGACCCCACAAAGTCACCTGTGTTTGGTGACTGCCAAGAGCTTGGTCTTCAGGATAACTGCTGCATTTGTTATTGTGTCCCTCCCTGAGATGACTGGAATGTGGCACAAATATAATGAAAGGGAAAGTTGTTGAGCTTCTCTTCTTGGTTGGTGTCCATGTTTCACATCGTACAGTGTAGACAGGTCTCAGAAACACCAGTCTGCTGTTTCATAAGCATTTCCTAAGTTGGCCGAAGGTAAAGAGCTGCTTTTGGTGTGTGTTCACCTGGTTCTGCATCATAAGCAAGTGTCACTGTAGACCCAAAGCCATAGAATACTACTGAAGTGTTATCTAGTGTGATCGTGGACAGAGATGTGGCACCCTATCCCATAACCATGGTTTTCTTGATGTTTATAGTCAGGAAGAATATATTGCAGCCATGGGAGAGACAATCCATGAGTCTCAGTGGCTGGGTTTCTGTTAGGGTGACCGATGCAGCAGCAGCAACTCGGAGGAGCTCTCTGATCCAGACGTGCTGTCATTTTGTCTTCATTTTCAGTCTGGACAGATTGTAGAGCTTGCTGTTTGACCCAGTATGCAGGTAAGAACCCCCCCCATTACCTGCAGGAAAGGTAAAAGAGCCCAGAGAAGAAAGTACCAAACACAATGGGGCCAGGACTCAGCTCTGTCTCACATCGTTCTTCACCCTAAAGTTACCAGAACCAAAGCTGTCCATCACCAAATGGGGAAATACGTATCGACACAAGCCCACTGGGTTGAACATTACTGTAGAATGGGCCGATTCTGAGGAAGGGTCACTGGACCTGAAACATTGACTCTGATTTCTCTCCACAGATAATGCCAGACGTGCTGAGATTTTCCAGCAATGTCTGTTTTGTTGAGCATTACTGTCAGCTGTTCTGTGGGTCTGAGTTTGACAGCGTTCTGCTGTTTTCTTTCATGTTTGAATCAAACTGAAACCCTATGACTTGAACCCCAAAAAGGCCATCATTAAATAGCAAACAGCAGGCCCCCACAACCATATTCCCAAACTGAACTACACCCACCTGCCTGCGTTTGGCCAATATCCCTCCAAACCTTTCCTACTCATGTACTTACCTAAATGTCTTTTAAGCATTGTAACTGCACCTGCATCCCCCACTTCCTCTGGAAGTTCAATCCACACACTAACCATTCTCTGTGTCAAAAAATGTTTAAAATCAAACAACCCTCGGTTATAGTCCAACAGGTTTATTTGGAAGTACGAGCTTTCAGAGCGCTGATCCTTCCTCAGCTACCTGACAAATGAGTGGTGCTCCAAAAGCTAGTGCTTCCAATTAAACCTGTTGGACTATAACCTGGTGTTGTGTGATTTTTAACTTTGTCCACCTCAGTACAATACTGGCACTTCCTCATCATAAAAAACCGTTGCCCTTCATGTCTTTTTTAAATCTTTCTCCTCTCACCTTAAAAATATGCCGCCTAATTTTGAACTCCCCCACCCTAGGGAAACGACCTTTGCTATTCACCTTATCTCTGCCCCCCATGATTTTATAAAAGATCACCCTTCAACCTCCTACACTCCAGTGAAAAATGTCCCAGCCTATCCGGCCTATCTTAAACCCTCCATTCCTGGCAATATCCTGGTAGATCATTTCTGAACGGTCACCAGTTTAGTAATGTCCTTCCTGTCACAGGGTGACCAGAACTGCACACAGTACTCCAGAAGAGGCCTCACCAACGTTTTGTACAACTCAAAATAATGTCCAACTCTATACTCGAATACCTGAGCAATGAAGGCAAGTGTAGCAAATGCCTTCTTAACCACCCTGTCAACCTGTGACACACATTTCAAAGAATTGTGTACCTGAACCCTAGGTCTCTGTGTTCTACAATGCTACCCTGGGCCCTACCATTAATTGTAGAAGTCCAGCCCTTGATTGTTTTACCAGAATGAATTATCTCGTATTTATCCAAATTAAACTCCATCTGCCACTCCTCAGTTCATTGATCCAATTGGTCAAATCTCTTTGTACTCTTAGATAAGCTTCTTCACTAGGAGAAAGTGAGGACTGCAGGTGCTGGATATCAGAGTTGAAAAGTGTGGCGCTGGAAAAGCACAGCAGGTCAGACAGATGAAGGGTTAATGCCTTGAATGTCGACTCTCCTGCTCCTTGGATGCTGCCTGACTTGCTGTGCTTTTCTAGCGCCACACTCTTTGACAACCTTCTTCACTGTCCATTATAGCATCAGTTTTGGTGTCATTGACAAGCTTCCTAACCATGCCTCCTGTATGCCAAATCATTTATATAAATGACAAACAAAGTGGACTCAGTACTGATCCTCTAGTCTGATAAGCAACTATCCAACATCTCCCTCTATCTCCTACCTTCAAGCCAATTTTGTATCCAATTGCCAAGCTTGCCCTGAATCCCATGTGACCTGACTCTACTGATTAGTCAACCATCTAGAACCTGAGCAAAGACTTTACTAAAGTCCAAGTCAACAATGTCAACTGCTCTGCATTCATCAATTATTTTGATTACTTGCTCGAAAAGCTGAATTAAGTTTGTAGGACACTATTTTCCACATAAAAAACCATGCTGACTATCCTTAATCATTCCTTGCCTCGCCAATGCATATAAATCATATCTTTCAGAAGCATCTCCAACAACTTGGAGGGATTCACCAATGTCAGACTCACAGGTCTGTAGTTCCCAGATTTCTCCTTGCAGCTTTTCTTAAATATAGGCACAGCATTAACCACCCTCCAGTCCTCCGGCACCTCATCCATGGTTACAGATTATACAAATATTTCTACTTGGGGCCCTGCAATTTCCTTCCTAACTTCCCACAATGTCCTGGTATACACTTGATCAGACCCTGGAGATTTATGTTTTCTAAGACCTCCAGCACTTCCTTTTCTGTAATTTGAACTATTTTCAAAACATCAATATTTATTTCCCTAAGTTCTTTCTTCACAGTAAAAACTGCCATGAAATTTAATTCACTTAATATTTCTCTGATCTCCTGAGGTTCAATACAACGCGTTGATCTGTAAGGGGCCCTGCTCTCTGTCGAGTTAATCTTTTGCTCAACCACACTGTCATCCAGATCAGCTCTTTGCCTCTAATTCTCTGTGCTTCATCTCTAACTAACAGTCTCTGGCGTGGGAATAAATCATGGTCTTTTGGAAGTCTATATCAATAACATTTATAGATATTCCCCTATTGCCTGCTTTAGTCACTTTTTCAAAACATTCCATCAGTTTCAATAGAGATGAACCTTCCCTTTACAAATCCATGCTCACTGTCTGATCAGGTGAGCATTTTTATAATGTTCTGTCACCTCCATCCTTAATTACAGACTTGAGTAATTTCTCAATGACAGAGCTAGCTGGTCTACAACTTTCTGATTTTCCTCTGCAACTTTCCTTAAATAGTGGAGAGTCATGAGCAATTTTCTGATCAAAAGGAACAGTTCCGAAATAGCAAAAATTTGGAAGGTGGATTACTAGTTCCCTCCCATTCCCCCATTTTACTGGTGTCTTTCCCACTTTCCCAATTACATTGGATCAGGAAGAGACCATTTAGCCCCTCAGGCCAATTCTGTCATTCAGTGAGTTCATGACTGACCTGCAACTTAATTCCACAAATGAGCCCTTTTCCAAAATCCATTAAAACCTTTGTTGAACAACAATCGATCAATCTGAGTTTTCAAACAAACGGTTTGATCCAGCACCAGTTTCTCTGCGAGCAGTGTTGGCCCTTTGGTGAGGTTGGAATGAATTTTTCCAACAAATCTATGTCATAAAGAGAGGCAGAGCTCAAGCCCAACATGTGGAAGATTGCTACTGGCATAAGGCAGGTATCAGCTTAGATTCACTCATTCTGAAAAGAACTTCTTTCAGCAGATTTCAGTAGTTCCTGGTCAAATGAGATGTCCACCTCTATAGTAAGGGATTATTCCTTGTATATATCGCTAGCTGTCTGGGTAGTGATTTATGGTCTTAAGTTTACCTCTGGTCTTGTTTGCTCATGGAATTTGGGAAGTTTTTCAAGAAGCGGAAATTTGAGCTTTACATTACATTAGAGGTATGATTGATACCATACCAACTCTAGCAATTCTACCGATGACTGATAAACCCAGATTAGATTAGATTAGATTACATTACAGTGTGGAAACAGGCCCTTCGGCCCAACAAGTCCACACCGACCCGCCGAAGCGAAACCCACCCATACCCCTACATTTACCCCTTACCTAACACTACGGGCAATTTAGCATGGCCAATTCACCTGACCCTGCACATCTTTTGTGACTGTGGGAGGAAACCGGAGCACCCGGAGGAAACCCACGCAGACACGGGGAGAACGTGCAAACTCTACACAGTCAGTCGCCTGAGGCGGGAATTGAACCCGGGTCTCAGGCGCTGTGAGGCAGCAGTGCTAACCACTGTGCCACCGTGCCGCCCACGGTGATCTGTCATGTTCTGTGAGGCCAGATATTAGGATTGGCACTTTTTCTGATCGGTGATGACTGGGAAATTCTATTCAGGTATCCATGTGCTCCTTCACCCTGAGATGTTCCATTTAAATCTCTGCTGCCAATGAAATTCCTGATTAAAACTGGATATGATCTAAAATGGATGCTGAAACCACTATTTTGACTGACACTTTCTTGATAGCTTACTGGAATGAGGTGATTGTGTTCTGAAGCAAGGCTGGACCAGTGGGACAATACACATTGGAATTTGGAAAAATGAGAGGTGATGTTATTGAAATATTTGAGATCCTGCAGAAGTGTGGTGAGATGATAGAATTTTTTCCCATCTCGGGGAGACTAAGACGAGGGGATATAAGAAATAAGAGCAGGAGTAGGCCATCTGCTCCACCATTCAATAAGATCATGGCTAATCTAATTTAAAGTTAGGGGGTCTTCCATTTAAGATGGAGACAGGGAGAAATTCTTTCTTTCAGGGTATCTTTGTGGAATTCTCTTATTCTCTATAACTAAAGCTCTTTCTTTAAGTTGTTGGAGAAGCTTGGTTCTCTTAGGAATAAATGTATCTCCCAGTCCTGCACATGAGGCTGCTGCAGAAGATAAAGATGCATGGCGTTGGGTGTAAAGTATTCGCATGGATAGAGAATTGGTTGACTAACAGGAAGCAAAGAGTGGGGATAAATGAGTGTTCGGAAAAAGTGAGGACTGCAGATTCTGGAGATCAGAGTCTAAAGTGTGGTGCTGGAAAAGCACAGCCAGTTAGGCAACATTCGAGGAGCAGGAGTATCGACTTTTCGAGCATCAGCTCTTCATCAGGAAGGAGTGGCATGTGGTGTGCCTCAGGGATCAGTGTTGGGACCACAATTATTTACAATTTATACAGATGATTTGGAGTTGGAAACCACATGTAATGTGTCAAAGTTTGCAGGCAATACTGAGATGAGTGGCAGAGCAAAGTGTATGGAGAACTGTGAAACTTTACAAAGAAACATAGATACATTGAGTGAGTGAGCAAAGGTCTGGCAGATGGAATACAATGTTATTAAATGTGAAGTCATCCATTTTGGTAGGAATACGAGTTTATTTGAATGGTAAGAAATTGC
This sequence comes from Chiloscyllium plagiosum, assembly GCF_037043375.1. Classification (NCBI taxonomy): domain Eukaryota; kingdom Metazoa; phylum Chordata; class Chondrichthyes; order Orectolobiformes; family Hemiscylliidae; genus Chiloscyllium; species Chiloscyllium plagiosum. Next base: position 1,031,579 of record NW_028270186.1, on the reverse strand, counting down.
AGCATGCTGCTGTGCAGAGGGACCTGGGTGTCCTTGTGCATGAATCACAGAAGGTTGGTCTGTAGGTGCAACATGTAATTCAGAAAGCAAATGGAATTTTGTCCTTCATTGCTAAAGGGATTGAGTTTAAAAGCAGGGAGGTTACATTGCAGCTGTATAGGGTGCTGGTGAGGCCACACCTGAAGTACTGTGCGCAGTTTTGGTCTCCTTACTTGAGAAAGGATGTACTGGCACTGGAAGAGATGCAGAGGAGGTTCATGAGGTGTTGATTCCGGAGTTGACAGGGTTGGCTTATGAGGAGAGATTGAGTCGATTGGGATTATATTCATTGGAATTTATAAGAATGAAGGGGGATCTTATAGAAACATGTGAAACAATGAAGGGAATAGAATAGAAGTAGAGAGGAAGTTTCCATTGGCAGGTGAAGCTAGGACAAGAGAGCATAGCCTCAAAATTAGGGGGAACAGATTTAGGACTGAATTGAGAAGGAACTTCTTCACCCAGAGGGTTGTGAATCTGTGGAATTCCCTGCCCAGTGAAGTAGTTGATGCTACTTCAGTAAAAGTTTTTAAAGCTAAGATAGATAATTGTTTGAACAGTAAAGGAATTAAGGGATATTGTGAGAGGGCGGGAAAATGGATCTGAGTCCATGAAAAGATCAACCATGATCTTATTGAATGGTAGAGCAGGCTCAAAGGGCCAGATGGTCGACTCCTGCTCTTGGTTCGTATGTTCTTCTGTTTGCCTAATTCCTAAAGCTGGTCTTTTCCACATTCAATCCTTGCCCTTGCACATCTTTCCCAGAGCTTATTACCCTGGTAACCACCCACCCATGATTAGTCCGATCTACCTACTCCTTCATAAATCTCATCGCACCAGGGTCAACTCTCACTCAGAGAAATCTCAACATGTTGCTATTTCTCCCATCATGCCTGTGCTGAGACTTAAGCTTTCAGTCTCTTTCCATTTGGATTCTCAAATAATTTCACTATGTCCCTTTCAAAAGATGAATTTTTCTAACCCACTGTTTCAGGTTGAGTATTGCATGTCCAACCAAACCTTCGTGTGAGAGAATGCCACTCAATCTCTACCTTCATTCTATTGCCGATGCTATTAGTCTGTTTTCAGAATACATTAGAGAAGAAACTAATGTGTCTGTGAAGTTCCTGTCATTTTAAGTCCTCCGATCTGACATGGTATGGTATAGTTCTGATGCTCATTTGGTGATACAAAGTATGAGTTAATTACTGTGCTTTGACCTAAAACCCTTTCTTGCAAAGTCATAGAGATATACAGCATGAAAACAGATCCTTTGGTCTAACTCGTCCATGCCGATCAGATAGCCTAAATAAATCGAGTTCCATTTGCCAGCACTTGGCCCATATCCTTCCAAACTCTTCCCATTCATATATCCATCCAGATGCCTTTTAAAACTTGTAATTATACCAGCCTCCATCACTCCATCACACGCACCACCCTCTGCGTGAAAACAGTTGCCCCTTAGGTCTCACTTATATCTTTCCCCTCTCACGTTAAACCTATGCTGTCCAGTTTTGGACTCACCCACCCCAGGGAAAAGACCTTGTCTATTCACCATATCCATGCTCCTCATGATTTTATAAACCTCTATAAGGTCACCCCTCAGGCTTCAATGCTCCAGGGAAAACAGCCCCAACCTATTCAGCTGTTCCATGTAGCTCAAACCCTCCAACCCTGGCAACATCCTTGTAAATCTTTTCTGAAACCTTTCAAATTTCACAACGTTGTTCTAGTATTAAGGTGCAATGCATGTATAAATTCCTTTTGTATAAATTAACAAGGTCCTGTGTATTGATATGCTTCTAGCACGCGCAAGTGCATCCTACTGCAAGCCCTAGTGATCTTAAACAACAACAGAAGTTGCTGGAAAATCTCAACAAGTCTGGCAGCATCTGTGAGGAGAAATCAGAGTTAACGTTTTGGGTCTAGTGACGGAACAAAAGAGTGTATTTAGTTGGTCAGCTGCTTCTTTGTTCCCCATTGTTACTTTACTTGATTGTTAAAAATCACACAACACCAGGTTATAGTCCAACAGGTTTAATTGGAAGCACACTAGCTTTCCGAGTGCTGCTCCTTCATCAGGTGGTAGTGGATGAAGGAGCGACGCTTCGAAAGCTAGTGCTTCCAATTAAACCTGTTGGACTATAACCTGGTGTTGTGTGATTTTTAGCTTTGTACACCCCAGTCCAACACCGGCATCTCCAAATCATGATTACTTGATTGTGACTGTAAGGGGCCTATATTTGTCTTCACCAGTGGTTTTCTCTTCACATACCTATAGAAACTTGTACAGTCAGTTCTTATGTTCCCTGCAAGCTTACTCTCATACTCTAATTCCACAATCTTAATCAATTCCTTTGTATTCCTTTGTTGAATTCTAAACTGTTCCCACTTCTCAGGCCTGTTGTTTTTTTCTGGCGTATTTGTATGCCCCTTCCCTGGATCTAAAACCATCACTTAATCACCATGTAAGCAATGGTTTAGCTACTTTTCCTGCTTTACTTTTGTGCTACACAGGAATGAGCAAATGTTGCAGTTCGCCCATGTGTTCTTTGAGTGTTTGCCATTGCCTTTTCCACTGTCATCACTTTAAGTGACCTCTCCCAGCTCCAGTCCTAATGCTATAGGAATCCTCCCACTTGCACCATCTCTTCAGCCACATGTTCATCTGATATATCCAGCTGTTCCTATTCTGACTCACACATGGCATTGGTGGTAATCCTGAGATCTCTACCTTTGAGGTCCTGCTTTTCAACTTACTTCCTAACTCCATATATTCTGCTTTTCAGACTTAATTCCTTTATTGTTTGTACAAACATACATCACAACCAGAGGATGTTCACTCTTCCTCTCTAGAATGTCCCGTAGCTGCTCTAAGACATCCTTGATCTGAGCACCAGTGAGGCATCACCCATCTTAGAATCTCATTTGTGGTGGCCACAGCAATTTCTGTGTATTCCCCTTCCAATTAAATCCCTTATAATTATTGCATGCCTACACTTTTCACTCGTGCACTGTACAGCAGACCCAACTATGGTGTAATGGATTTGGCCATTAGTCCTTTCCTTTGAGATGCCATTCCCCTCAACAGTATTTGTTTTGCATGGGAATAGCCACTGGGGGTTCCTGAGTGCTTACCTGGACCTTGTGCCCTACCTAGTGGTACATATTCAGTTTCTGCCTGCGGAGTCTCAGCCTGTGATGTGACTACCTCCCTAGAGGTGCTAACCATGTTTTACTCAACTTCACAGATGCTCCACAGTGTCCCAAACCATTGCTCTCGATCCAAAACCTGGCTTTCCAAGGGCTGCAGCTGGAGTCATTTCTTGCACACATGCTGGCCTCAGGAATTGGAACTATAACTGCAGCCACCTTACCCAAGAAGAGCAGGAAGAGCACATCACAGTTTTGGGCTCTCCTGCTGTGACTTAGCACTTTAAATTAAGCTTTTTGGAAGATGTTTTATCAAGTAATATCAGCTACTCACAAGCCCTTGTTCCCTGGTCCTCCTTTCTATAGAATATAGTCCGATGAACTACATATCACAATAAAAGCAAAAAGCCCTATCTCCTCTGTAGCAAATTCCCAGCATGCTCCAAATTCCCAGAAGCCCACACTCATGCTGGTTGTATTTCACTCAGGATGTGTTGTCTCCCAACTGCTTGTGCACGTGATGCTTACTGATGACTTTCAATAGCAGATTCAAATGTAATCGTGGATGTAGTTCTCTGAGGCTTGCAAGGACAGATTGGTTGAGTGTAATCAGTACTCTGCTACTGCAAATGGTGGTCAATGAAAACGTTATTTGATATGGTCCATCAAATGTTGTATGTGCAGTCTGCATGTCTGGCGTCACACTGGTGCTGAAACTTAGAGATCACTTTACTCATTTGTTTGGTCGGCAAACTGTCTTATTCTCTTGATGGCAATATGCTATTAGTAGAGTAAACCACTTGTTGGTTTGCTGAAATGTAGGAGCATGAGGGATCTAGCCTCACCTGTTGTTCACATTTTGAGGCAGCTCCCCTTTTCTGGGTAACCTGAGGGAGACTGGCCAAAAGTGGTGGCGTAAAGGCCCTGTCATGAGCTTTGCAATGTACAGAGAGTGATGACTTGATCAGGGTATCTGTTATCGCACAGGATAGTTTAGATACATTTTTCACTCAAGTCAGTACTGAAGGCTGACCTCATTTCTGGAAAATGTCGCACTGCTCATTGTTGGAGGTACTGTATTTTAGATAGAACATTGAAATATATATGTATTTTCTCTCTCAGATTGATATAACAAGTTCCAATCCACTACTGGAAGAAAAACAGTAGAGTTATCCCTATCCCTGAGTCATATTTACTGGATATAACATTTATCTTTATATTAAGTCCCAGGAACAATCAGCACTAATAGTTAACTCCCATATTTCATCTATTCACGGTTTCAGGATTCTGGATGGCCGCACCTGGGATTTGAATATCCAGGGATACTCAGCATTTCGGAAAGATAGACTGAAAGGAAAAGGAGGTGGCGTGGCCTTGCTGGTGGAGGAAGGGATCAGTGCTGTAATGTGAAATGACATAAACATGGAAATTAGTCTGGGTAGAAATAAGAAATAGCAAAGGGATGAAGTATTTGGGAGGAATAACTCTAAGTTCCCAAACAGTTGTTCTGCAGTGGGGCACCATATAAACCAGGAAATATTAGAGACTTGCAAGAAAGGTACAGCATTAATCACTGGTGATTTTAACATGTGCACAGATTGCAAGAATCAAATTGGCAAGGGTAGCCTGGAGGCAGAATTCATTGAACATAGTAGAGATTGCTTCTTGGAGCAGCATGTTGTGGAACTAACCAGGGAGCAGGCTACTCTGGATTCCATGATCTGGATTTGGTATTGTGTAATAAGGAGACATTAATTGATAACATCATAATTAAGGATCCACTAGGGAGTAGTGACCATTGTATGATATAATTCAAAATACAGTTTTGAGGGTGAGAAAATGGAATCCCACAGTAGTGTTATGGAAATAAACAAAGAAAATTATATAGGACAGATTTGGCTCAGGTAGGGTTGGGCAGGAAGGCTAAATGTTAAGACAATAGATGAGCAATGGTAGATGTTTAAGGAGCTACTGAATTCCTCACAACTAAAATATATCCCAATGAGAAAGAAAGATGGTAAGGGGGGGGGGGGGGGCAAAAAAGCCACCCATGGCTAAACAAGGAGGTCAAGGACAACACAAAGTCAAAATTAAGCTATATCATATTGCAAAGGCCTGTGGCAGAATGGAAGACTGGGAAACTTCCAAATATAAACAAAGGGATACTAAAAAAATTAATAAAAAGAATTATGAAACAAAACTAGCACAAAACATCAAAAAGGATAGCAAAAGCTTCTCTAGGTATATAGAAGGAAAGAGAGTCACTAACGTGAATATTGATCCCTTGGAAGGTGAAACTGGAGAGTTAATAATGGGGACACTGAGATGGCAGAGATGCTGAATCAATACTTTGCCCCAGTTTTCATGGTGGAGGACAATGGTACCATGCCTGTTGAAACAGGCAAGTCAGAGGCAACAGAAAAGGTGGAACTTAGAACAACTAACATGAACAGGGAAAAGGTATGAAGTAAACTATTAGGATTGAGGACAGACAAGTGCTCCTGTGCCTGATGGCCTATATCATAGGGTATCAAATACTGTGCCAACAGAGACAGGAAATCTATTGGCTACAATATTCCAAACTTCCCTGAATACAGGAAAGGTTCTAGTGGATTGGAAAATGGCTAATATAGCACCCTTCTTCAAAAAAGAGGGAGGCAAAATGTGGGAAACTACAGACCAGTTGGTTTAACATCTGTTGTTGGGTAAGTGTTGACATCAATTATCAAGGAAGCACTATCAGGACATTTGGAAAGTCAAAACGCTATCCATCAGAGTTAGCACGGTTTTCTGAAGGGCAAATCATGTTTGATGAATTTGCTAGAGTCCTTTGAAGAAATAACAAGCCAAGTGGATAATGGAGATGCTGTCGATGGAATTTATCTGGACTTCTGGAAGGTGTTTGATAAGGTGCTGCACAAAAAATTAATTCACACGTTTGGATCATATGGGGTTAAGGGAATTTATTGGCCTGGATAGATGACAGGCTGACGGACAGGAGACAGAGAGTCGGGATAAATGGTTTTTTTTCTGGATGGCAAGATGTAAGGAGAGGGGTGCCACAGGGTTCAGTTCTTGGACCCCAGCTATTTACAATCTATATTAACAACTTAGGTACAGGGATAGAAGGCTCAAGAGCGCAGATGACACAAAAGTAGGCAGGACGGTAAATTGCATTGAGGAAATAAGAACCTTACAAATGGATATGGCTCTGTGAGGAAACTGGGCCAATTTGCGGCAGATGGAGCTTAATGTGGATAAGTAAGAGGTCATGCATTTTGGTTGAAAAAATAGGAAGACAATGTTATCTTAATGAGGAGAGACTTCAGGGTGCTCCAGTGCAGAGGGATCTGGATGTACTCATTCATGGATCACAGAAAGCTAGCATGCAAGTAGAGCAGATAATAAAGAAAGTGAATGGGAAGTTGGCTTTTATAGCTACAGAAATAGAAGGTAATGGTAAGGAAGTATTCTTGCCACTATACACGGTATTGGTGAGCCAGCACCTGGAGTACTGTGCACAGTTTTGGTCCCGTTATTTGAGGAAAGGTGGAGTGGTAATGGAGGCAGCTCACAGGAGGTTCATGGGATTGATCCCAGTCATGAGGGGTTTGGTGTCTGAAGAGAGATCAAACAGTTTAGGCCTATACTCTCTGGAATGAAGGAGAATGAGGAGAGATTGAGGGATTAAAGATGATAAAATATGTGGATAAAATAAACGTGGAGCGGGTGCCTCCTCTTGTGGAATGTTCTTGGACGAGAGGTTATAGTTTTAGCAAAAGGAGTAGCAAATTAAAACTGAGTTGAGAAGAAACTCCTTCTCCCAAAGGGTGGTGAATCTGTGGAATTTGATACCCCAAAGTATGATGGATACTGGGACAGGGAGTGAATTTAAGGAGGATTTTTAATTGGTAATGGGCTGAAGGGACATGGAGAGAAGGCAGGAAAATGGGGGTGAGGAGCATATCAGCCATGATCGAATGGCAGAGTAGATTCGATGGGCCAAATGTCCTAATTCTGCTCCTGTATCTTATGAACCTATTTCAGAAGGTCAGCGGTTCATGTTCCACTTTGGGACTTGAGCCTTGAATCCAGGCTGATAATTGCTGGTGAGCACTGACAGTGCTTCCTCTGTCTGGCCTACAAATGACTTCGGATTGACATGTGGCCCATTGCCTCCTGTTGGGCCCTATTGGAGACACATGTTCAGTGCAGCCTTGACAGAAACATCCACATCCTTAGGAAGTTTTGCTTATGAAAAAATCAATCACACCTAATCACGCCAGATTGAAGGTGCAGCGTGAATATTCACCATCTCTCTGATTCAATAAGTGTATAGCACTCGGAGGAAGGTGACAATTACACTGAACATGATACAGCAGAGGGTTTTAAATCTGAAACTCACTCCTCATCAGGAGAATACAAAGGGGAGGCAATTGGTTGAACCTGAGCGGAGGAAAGAAGGGAATCAAACAAAGGGATGGGGAAAGGGAAGGCAAAGGTTTGATTAAATGGTGGGAAGAAGAAGAGAGAGGTGAGGAAGGGAGTGGAGAGAGGGACGGAACATGTGTGGAGGGGTAGCAGGACTGGAGAATAAATAGCTGAGAGGTGAGGGAAGAGAGAAGGTAAAAGATAAGTTGTTCTTGTTGCATAACAAGTCCACACCCATTTTCTTCCCTCTGTGATGTAGAGGCCAACAAGTCCATGATCACCATGCAGAGCACTATGATGGACTGGGCCTCTGGGAGGGTCCAGGAATACTCAACAGGCAGTTCTGTGTTTTCTTTTCACAGCCTGTGCCTCTGCGAGGGCTTGGATTTAGGGTTTTGTATCTTAATGAAAGCCTGGCTGATCTTGGCCTGTCTGAGCGAGAATGAAACTCGATATTGTTTCTGGCACTTAAGAGTCCTTCGCCTCTGACATCTGCCACTTTGTGACGGGAATACATTCCAAACTCATTATCCCTGAAAGCAGAATGCCACAATGACAACACATTAATCAGAGGCACATCAGAAACAGGCCCTATAAAGCATTGAGTCCTTTACATGACACTCAGTAATCAATCTTTCTGAGTGGCGCCTGCGAAAGTTCACATTATTTATGCATCGTATCATGAAAGTACATCCCTTTACTCTGTGTGTCACTCTGCCAAGTACTCTGTTTTGTGAAAAGAAACGAGGAGAGATTTAATGTAGGAAAGGGAAGGTGCACTGGGTTTGTGTCAGTTTGTGTTGAAACACAGAGATGTTTATATTGTTGAGTAACTGAATGTGAGCCTCAGATCTTCGCCAGTCTGTACTGGGATCTCTAACAATATTCGGATTTCAGTGAGCCAAGTGTTTTTTTCTTTACTCCACTAGCTGATCTCCTGTGGTGAAGAGTTGGGTCTAAGTGTAGTCAAGGAGACAGGTGAAGACTATGTGACACCTTGAGATGCTGGTGCATTTTTCCTCTTTATTTGTTCACAGAATGTGGCTGTCACTAGCTGGGTGAACATTTATTGCCCATCCCTAATTCCCCTTGAGAAGGTGGTAGTGCCCTCCCTTCTTGAACCACTGATGTCCACGTACCTACAGTGCTGTTGTGGATAGAGTTCCAGGATTTTGACCAAGTGGGGAATGATGAAACAGTTCCACATGGGATACTCCTGTGTGACGTGGAGGAGAATTTGCAGATGGTACGATCCCATAGATCAGCTGCTCTTGTCCTACTAGAGGTCACGGCCATGGCTGTTGCTGCCTGTTCATTCATTTAGATTATGGTTGATCTTCATTTCCCCATCTTTTCTCCATATCTCTGTAAACGCTGGCCAACTATTCACCTGAGTCCTGGAGATTTACAATTCATCCCAACAGCTCTGACAAAGGGTCAGTTAGACTCGAAACATCAGCTCTTTTCTCTCCTTACAGATGGTGCCAGACCTGCTGAGATTTTCCAGTATTTTCTCTTTTGGCCTCAACTTCCAGATGAAGTTCCTAATTGTAGTCAAACCAGGAGTCTTCAAAATTTGATTTGAGAAACTAATTTGAAGTCCTACCTTCCTCTGAATCTTACTCTTTCCTTGATAATGCCTGTCCAAATGGAACATTGATGATGTGGAGTTGAGTTCCTCACCACCCAATTTCTAGCCTTTGACCTCAGAGCGTCATAGTATTTGTTTCACAGTTTCAGTTAAGATGCTCATCAATGCCTATTCCCTGGCTGTTGATAGTGGCTCATTCTGTGATGCTCATGACAACCAAAGGGACTTCAGGAGATCATGCACAAGTGAGAACATGACATACAAATCAGAGGGACTTTGGCAGTTGAGGATGTGAGAGAGTGTGAGACTCAAACCAGGTGGAATTTGGGAGGTAAACATCAGAGTGTTGAGTGATGTCACGGGGAAACAGCAGATAAGTGATTGGTCAGTGACCATTTTGCTCACTTACCTGTTGAAACCCATGAAATTCCACCCAAAACTAAATGCAAGACAAGGCAGGTCACCTTGGCCAAACGGACTGTCCAGCCTGAGGCGTACAGGAAGTCATAAACACAACATGTGTCCTGGAAAAATATGTATGAGTGTCATGAGGTAAAGAAATATAAAGTGTTGATTTTAGAACTCAACCAGAGGGACAGTATTGATCGCACATCGAAAGAATTAGTCACTGTGTAGGTTAGGGGAATTTAGCTAGGCAGGGAATGGGTGATTCCAATACAGTCTAATTGTACTAAGTATGTGTTGCAGGAGCCCCCTATGTCTATCTAACTCAGACAACAATTTTAAATTTTGCATTCTAGTCACGACGATGATTCCTCAGAGGAATGTAGCAACAGCCGAATTAATGGCCCCAAGCTGCACAGGTCTTTTGGGGGGGAGGTGGGGGGTGGGGGGTGGGGGGCGGTGGTGTTGGAGGAAGTAGATTTGTGGTCGGAGATTTGATAAGGAGGCAGGTGGAGTCATAGTTGTTGCCTCTGTGACACTAAAGTCAAGTAGATTACTATGCTGCGGTATCTTCTGCCAATGCACTGGAACAGGGGACTGAGGACATCATTCTACACCCAATCTGCCTGGAGGCACTTCAGTATGCTGCAGACATCATTGTTCTCAGTCTATTGAACACCCTCCAATCAGTTGCTCAAAACACCCACTCTGCAACACATTTGCCACCTCTCTGGCTTTCCCACTCACTGCCCCACTCACTACCTCCTGGGCTACCCCACAAGGGAAGACATTCTTCTCGCACCCACCTTGTGAAGTCCCCTCAAGCCTAGTATATTCCACCTGTAATTCTCCTGAACTCCAATACAAACCTGGCCTATCTGACCTAACCTCATTAGGTGATTCCTGCAGTTCAGGTACCAGTCAAGGGAACCTTCACTAAATTGTTTCAACCACATTTATAGCATTTCTCAAATAAAGAGACTTATAACTGCACACAATACTCGGATGTGACCTCACTAATACATTGTACAATTGTAGTCAGACATCCCTATTTTTATATTCCATTCCCTTTGCAAAGAGGAACACTCTCTTTCTCTTCCTAATCACTAATGCCGTTTAATGTCACTGGGGTGTTAGTTGGATTCACTCTTTTTTAAAGATGGTTATTACCTGGCACTTGAGTGACTTGAACGTTACTTTCCACTTACCAGCCCAAACCTGAATATTAACTAGGTCTTGCTGTTTATCAAGATGGACAGATTTCAATGAGGGGATTTGTGCAAAGGGCAATCATCCCTACTTCTGATCTTATGATGGAGGGAAGACCATTGATGAAGCAACTGAAGATGTTTGGGTCTAGTACACTACCCTGAGGAACTCCTGTAGAGATGTCCTGGACCTCAGATAATTGACTTCCAACAACCACAACCATCTTCTTTTTTGAGTCCAACCAGTGGATATTTCCCCCTGATTCCCACTGACTTCAGTCTTGCTTAGGTTTCTTGATGCCACACTTGATCAGATCATTCTCACCCATTCAACATGTTCTGTTTGTTTATGTTTGGATCAAGGTTGAATGAGATCAAGAGCTGAATGGCCTTGGTAGATCCCAACCACATCACCAATGAGCAAGTTTGTAAGGGCCTCTTGACAGCACTACCAGCATGTTCTGCTGATGATTGAGAGGAGGCTCACACAGTGCCAAGTGACCAGATTGGATTTATCCTACTTTTTGTGCTTTTTCACATGATTTTGTAGATGCCAGTTTTGTAGCTGTGCTGGGACAGCATTCCAAGGGACTTGAGCAGTTCTGGAATACAAGACTCCAGTACAAGGACAAGGATGTTATCATGTTCCAGAGCCTTTCGACTTTTCTTCATGCTATGCAGAGTCACACTGGTACAGGCCATTTGACTCAACAGATTCCTGCTGTTATTTAGCTCCATACTGACCTCCTTACTCCCAACTCAACTTACCCTACCAGCATTTGCTTCTTGTCTGTTCTCACTCCAATTCTCATGTGGCAATCTGGCTACTCCTTAAATGTTTCTGCAATATACACCTCTTTGGGAGTAAATTCCACATTTTCACAACTCTGTCAAAAAATGTTTCTTCTGAATTTCTTACGAGATGTATAGGGATTTTCTTTTTCTTTATAGCCCATATCACTGGACTCAAACACAACCAGAAAATTCATCTCCCTGTGTACTATTCAACCTCCTGTATTTTCACATTCACGGAGTAAAAAGCTACTGGTGGTGCAGCCTTTCCCTATTTGATAGGTTACAAATTTGTTATTGTTAGTGAACATGATAACATCATTGAATTTGTTCAAAGCGAATGATTTTAAGTATCCTACGTGCCCACAAAGTAATTACCCTTGTTTAAATATTAGCAATATTAACTCTCATGCCTCCTGGAAATAGGTAACACTGTCAAAATACAGTGAAGTCTGCATGGAAACAAGTCAGGTGTGTAACCTTAACTCATGGCTAGCTACTGTCCTCAGTAGTGGTGGTGTTCTGTCACTACTGGCTGCTCCAGCTCCCAGTTTCACTCTTGTTAGAGGCTTCAAACTGCTCAGATTGACACCTCAAAGACAATCCTTGACAGTTGCTCCCTGCAATGAGATTCAAAACTCCAAATTTACCCAGTAAACCATCTTGGACCCTGATGGCAAACTTCATCCCTCTTCTGACAGACTGTTGAGATGATGGTAGATTTATCGGCTTTTGCTCCCAGGTTCAGAATAGCACAGATAATTTGCAATAACTGTGACAGACATTTCAGAGCTCAGGTAGCATGCTCGCTATCTCTGCATGGACAGATTCCAAGATGATTTTTGAGCCATGATTGTATCAAATGGCAGTGCAGGCTCCAGGGGCTGAACTGCCTACTCTTGATTCTAGTTCTTATGACATTCCTTCTTCGTCCTTTTTAACAGGTCCATCCATGCAGCATTCCCCATCCCAAATGATAGCCAAGAAAATAAATTATTTTTCTTCATTCATGAGGGTGTTGCTGGCTATAGCACTTATTGCCCATTCCTAATTGTCCAGAGGAGAAAGTGAGGTCTGCAGATGCTGGAGATCAGAGCTGGAAATGTGTTGCTGGAAAAGCACAGCAGGTCAGGCAGCATCCAGGGAACAGGAGAATCGACGTTTCGGGCATAAGCCCTTCTTCAGGAATGGGGAAAGTTTGTCCAGCAGGCTAAGATAAAAGGTAGGGAGGAGGGACTTGGGAGAGGGGCGTCGGAAATGTGATAGGTGGAAAGAGGTCAAGGTGAGGGTGATAGGTCAGACTGGGGTGGGGGCGGAGAGGTCGGGAAGAAGATTGCAGGTTAGGAAGGCGGTGCTGAATTTGATGGATTTGACTGAGACAGGCTGGGGGGAGGGGAAATGAGGAAACTGGTGAAATCCGAGTTCATCCCTTGTGGTTGGAGGGTTCCTAGCTGGAAGATGAGGCGTTCTTCCTCCAACCGTCGTTTTGTTGTGGTCTGACGATGGAGGAGTCCAAAGACCTGCATATCCTTGGTGGAGTGGGAGGGGGAATTGAAATGTTGAGCTACAGGGTGGTTGGGTTGGTTGGTCCGGGTGTCCCAGAGGTGTTCTCTGAAACGCTCCGCAAGTAGCCGGCCTGTCTCCCCAATATAGAGGAGGCCACATCGGGTGCAGAGGATGCAATAGATGATATGTGTGGAGATGCAGGTGAATCTGTGGCGGATATGGAAGTTTCCTTTGGGGCCTTGGAGGGAGGTGAGGGGGGAGGTGTGGGCGCAAGTCTTGCACCTCCTGCGGTTGCAGGGGAAGGTGCCGGGAGTGGAGGTTGGGTTGGTGGGGGGTGTGGATCTGACGAGGGAGTCACGGAGGGAGTGGTCTTTACGGAATGCTGATAGGGGAGGGGAGGGAAATATATCCTTGGTGGTGGGGTCCGTTTGGAGGTAGCGGAAATGACGGCGGATGATGCGCTGTACATGGAGATTGGTGGGGTGGTAGGTGAGGACCAGTGGGGTTCTGTCCTGGTGGCGGTTGGAGGGGCAGGGTTCAAGGGCGGAGGAGCGGGAAGTGGAAGAGATGCGGTGGAGGGCATCGTCGACCACGTCGGGGGGGAAATTGCGGTCCTTGAAGAAGGAGGCCATCTGGGTTGTGCGTTTTTGGAACTGGTCCTCCTGGGAGCAGATGCGGCGGAGTCGAAGGAATTGGGAGAATGGGATGGCGTTTTTACAGGGGGCAGGATGGGAGGAGATGTAGTCCAGGTAGCTGTGGGAGTCGGTCGGTTTGTAGTAGATGTCCGTGTTGATTCGGTCGCCTGAGATGGATTGTCCTAATTGTCCAGAGGGCAGTTGAGAGTCAACCATGTTGCTGTTGGTCTGGAGTCACATGTAGGCCAGACTAGTTAAAGAGAGCTGCTTCCTTCATTAAAGAACATCAGTGAGCCAGATGGGTTTTTTTCTGACAGCTGACAATGGTTTTGTGGTAGAATGCTAATTTTAGATTTTTACTGAATTCAAATTCCACCATCCATCATGGTAGGATTTAAACCTGTGTCCTCAGAACATTATCAAAATCTCTGGATTAATAGTCCAGAGTGCCTCCCAGTATTCTTGTTGTGTACAAAATAGTGCATTTCCTGCACTTCATGAGGTACTTAATTGGCTGTGAAATGTTTTGCAATGGTCTCAACTGGTGAATTAGTCATAGCTTTATGCAGCATCGAAACAGACCCTTGGATCCAACTTGTCCATGAACCAGATATCCCAAATTAATCTAGTCCCATATGCCAGCGCTTGGCCCATATCCCTCCAAACCCTTCCTATTCATATACCCATCCAAATGCCTTTTAAATGTTGCAATTGTACCAGCCTCCACCACTTCCTCTAGCAGCTCATTCCATACACGCACCACCCTCTGTGTATAAAAGTTGCCCTTCAAGTCACTTTAAATCTTTCCCATTCTCACCTTAAACATATGTCCTCTAGTTTTGGACTCCCCCACCCCAGGGAAAAGACATTGTCTATTCACCCTCCCACGCCCACCATGCTTTTATAAAGCTCTATGAGGTTACCCCTCAGCTTCTGGTGGTCCAGGGAAAACAGTTCCAGCCTGTTCAATCTCCCAATATCACTCAAACCCTGCAACCCTCGCAACGTCCTTGTAAATGTTTTGTGAACCCTTTCAATTTTCACAACATCCTTCCTCCAGCAGGGAGTCCAGAATTGCATGCAGCATTCTAAAAGTGGCTGAAACCAACGTCCTGTAGAGCTACAACATGACCTCCCAACTCCTCTTCTCAATGCACTGACGATAAAGGAAAGCATAGCAAATGTCTTCTTCACTATCCTGTTTCCCTGAGACTCTACTTTCAAGGAACTATTAACCTACACTCCACGGTCTCTTTGTTCAGCAACGCTCTCCAGGACCTTACTGTTAAGTGTATACGTCCTACCCTGATTTGCCTTTCCAAAATGGAGCACCTCACATTGATCAAAATTAAACTTCACCTGCCACTCCTCAGCCCATTGGACGATCTGATCAAGATCCCGCTAAATTCTGAGGTAACTTTCTTCGCAGTCCACTCACCTCCAATTTTGATGTCATCTGCAAACTTAATAACCAATGTGGGCAGCACGGTGGCACAGTGATTAGCACTGCTGCCTCACAGCGCCGGAGACCCGGGTTCAATTCCCGCCTCAGGTGACTGACTGTGTGGAGTTTGCACATTCTCCCCGTGTCTGCGTGGGTTTCCTCCGGGTGCTCCGGTTTCCTCCCACAGGTGAATTGGCCGTGCTAAATTGCCCGTAGTGTTAGGTAAAGGGGTAAATGTAAGGGAATGGGTGGGTTGCGCTTCGGCGGGTCGGTGTGGACTTGTTGGGCCGAATGGCCTGTTTCCACACTGTAAGTAATCTAATCTAAAACCATACGTCCTATGTTCACACCCAAATCAATTATATAAATGACAAAAAGCAGTGGACCCAACATCGATCTTTGTGACACACCGTTGGTCACAAGCCTCCAGAATGAAAAGCAACCCTCCACTACCACCCTCTTCCTTCTACCTTTGAGCCAGTGCAAGTGGAAGCTCATTGTTTATCATTGCTCTCTTTGGCTGAGCTGATGCAGCCTGTGTTTGTAGGTAATTTATTCCAACAGAGGGAGAAGTAATGCAATGTGTGCTGAAACAGTAAACATTTGTAACCAGTAAACTGCTGTAATGAATGTCAGCTAAACTGTCTATGATGTTGAAGGGCCTCCTCCAGACGTAGGAGGCAAACAGCTCACTGCTCTTGGTGAATGGACTACAACAGAACCTGGTTTGGTGAGTCCAGATAGGCACTATCTTCAAATCTTCACACGTGGAAATTGACCCAGTGATTTTTGTATGTTCTTGGAAACCATTGTGAAGTCGTAGAAAGATTTGAAGGCTGTTTTTTCTCGTAGTCAGTTACTCTGGTTAGGGGATGACATCTGTTATGCTGAGATGGCTGATGAGACCACTGTGTACCCTGTAGAATCTCCCAGAGGTCAGGTCAATCTTGAAAGAGTTAAATTAGTTGTTTGAAGGTTTGTTCGGTCTTGTCTCTGCACGCCCCTTATAAAGTCTCTTGTGTGTTTGATGCCTTTTGAATGAACCTTCTCATTTTAGACAGTTACAGGTCATGAATTTTGGTGTATATTTTCACAAATAACTCAGATAATATCAGTACATTGCCAGTCATTTCACATGATCACCAGATGCAAACATTGCCTAAAGTGTAGGATTAAATCTTTTCACAACAATTTTGTGACACTGATTAGCATCTGTCTGTTGTTTAGTCTTTCCCCTTCACTTTCAATCTTGGATGTGGTTTTACAAATAATATTCTTGATCACCCAAACTTCTGCTTCCCAGTCAGTGCAGCCTCTTCAGTAGTGTACCTTCCCTCAACACTGACTTTCTGGCAGTGCAGCTTTCTCTCAGTTCTGCACTGGAAGCATTCCTGTTTATCTAGAAAAGCGCAGTAAGCAGACAGTAGGGGAGGATCTTACATTGAGTCGCTTTGGAAGGAGCATGTATGAACTTGGACATCTTGTTGGCTGCATTTAAATGAGGACTGGCTAAAAAAGCAGGCCAACCCTTTCACAGGTCCTGCTGCACGTGTTCCTTGGGATAGCCTGTCCCCATCTGGGAGTTTAAATTCACCCAATTGTGTGTTTATAAAGCAGTTTTCATCTTAACAAAGTTTGCAGTTTGTATCTGACCTCCCACGCATTGCTGTGGTAGCTCATGTGATTTATGGGATTCCTTGCTTCAATATCTACATTTTTATCAGACAGTGTAGATATTGAAGCAGGAAAAGAAGCCAAAGGCAGGCTCACCAATCTCTCACAAACTGCCTGACTTACAAATAACCCTGAGCATATGCTCATAGCTTGCCTCAACTGGGGTTTTGAGAATCTTCAGTTACCAGGATATTTTCTGTGAAAACAACAATATGCATTTTTGTAGCAGCTTTAACATGCGAACCTATCTAATGGTGCTTTATAAATACAATTAAGAAGTGAATTTGAATGAGTCTAAGAGACAGTAGGACAAGGCTATATTAGTGAGTACAGGGGGTTCTTTCTTGATTATATGTTTTTGGAGATAGGTCTCTTGATTAAACTTAAAATATAAGCCATAGCTATTAATTTAACCTGGGTCAGTGTTTATAGAGGAATAAGACGGTGTTATTTTCTGGGTCTGTAGATTGTGAAGGAGCAAAAATGGCCTTTGCAGTGATATGTACTTCTTGTCAGATGTGGGAGTTTAAAGAGAGTTTAAGGGTTACTGCAGAGTATAAATGCTGTTGGATGCGAATCTTATCAGATCGAGTGGATCGGTTGGAGAGACAGATAGAAGCGATGAGGAATTTGCAACAGCAACAGTATGTGATGGATGGTAGTTATAGGAAGGGGGGAAAGTCTCAGATAAAGTCACATAGATGGGTTAACTCCAGGAATGGTAAGAGAGGTAGGCAGCTAGTGCAGGAGTCTTTTGTGGATATACCCATTTCAAACAGGTATGCTGTTTTGGAAAATGTAGGGGGTGATGGATTCTCAGGGGAACGTAGCACGAACAGCCAAGCTTCTGGTATTGAAACTGGCTCTAATGCAACGAGGGGTACGTCAGGTTCCAAGAGTTCAATTGTGTTATGGGATTCTGTAGTCAGAGGTATAGACAGATGTTTCTGTGGCCAGCAGAGAAAAAGCAGAATGGTGTGTTGTTTCCCTGGTGCCAGGATCAAGGATGTCTCAGAGAGGCTGCAGAATGTTCTCACGGGGGAGAGGGGCCAGCAGGAGGTCATTGTCCACATTGGAACCAACGACATTGGAAGGGAAAAGGTTGAGATTCTGAAGGGAGATTACAGAGAGTTAGGCAGAAATTTAAAAAGGAGGTCCTCAAGGGTAGTAATATCTGGATCACTCCCAGTGCTACGAGCTAGTGAGGGCAGGAATAGGAGGATAGAGCAGATGAATGCATGGCTGAGGAGCTGGTGTATGGGAGAAGGATTCACATTTTTGGATCATTGGAATCTGTTTTGGGGTAGAAGTGACCTGTACAAGAAGGACGGATTGTACCTAAATTGGAAGGGGACTAATAAAGTGGCAGGGAAATTTGCTAGAACTGCTCGGGAGGATTTAAACTAGTAAGGTGGGGGTTGGGACCCAGGGAGATAGTGAGGAGAGAGATCGATCTGAGACTGGTACAGCTGAGAACAGAAGTGAGTCAAACAGTCAGGGCAGGCAGGGACAAGGTAGGACTAATAAATTAAACTGCATTTATTTCAATGCAAGGGGCCTAACAGGGAAGGCAGCTGAACTCAGGACATGGTTAGGAACATTGGACTGGGATATCATAGCAATTACAGAAACATGGCTCAGGGATGGGTAGGACTGGCAGCTGAATGTTACAGAATACAAATGCTACAGGAAGGATAGAAAGGGAGGCAAGAGAGGAGGGGGAGTGGCATTTTTGATAAGGGATAGCATTACAGCTGTGCTGAGGGAGGATATTCCCGAAAATACATCCAGGGAAGTTATTTGGGTAGAACTGAGAAGAAAGGGATGATCACCTTATTGGGATTGTATTATAGACCCTCCAATAGTCAGAGGGAAATTGAGAAACAAACTTGTAAGGAGATCTTAGCTATCTGTAAGAATAATAGGGTGGTTATGGTACGGGATTTTAACTTTCCAAACATCCACTGGGACTGCCATTGTGTTAAAGGTTTAGATGGAGAGGAATTTCTTAAGTGCGTACAAGACAATTTTCTGATTCAGTATGTGGATGTACCTACTAGAGAAGGTGCAAAACATGACCTACTCTTGGAAAATAAGGCAGGGCAGGTGACTGAGGTGTCAGTGGGGGAGCACTTTGGGGCCAGCGACCATAATTCTATTCATTTTAAAATAGTGATGGAAAAGGGTAGACCAGATCTAAAAGTTGAAGTTCTAAATTGGAGAGAGGCCAATTTTGATGGTATTAGGCAAGAACTTTCGAAAGCTGATTGGAGACAGATGTTCGCAGGTAAAGGGACGGCTGGAAAATGGGAAGCCTTCAGAAATGAGATAACGAGAATCCAGACAAAGTATATTCCTGTCAGGGTGAAAGGAAAGGCTGGTAGGTACAGGGAATGTTGGATGACGACAGAAATTGAGTGTTTGGTTAAGAAAAAGAAGGAAGCATATGTCAGGTATAGACAGGAGAGATTGAGTGAATCCTTAGAAGAGTATAAAGGAAGTAGGAGTATACTTAAGAGGGAAATCAGGAGGGCAAAACGGGGACATGAGATTGCTTTGGCAACTACAATTAAGGAGAATCCAAAGGGTTTTTACAAATATATTAAGGACAGAAGGGTAGCTAGGGAGCGAATAGGGCCCCTAAAGGTCAGCAAGGTGGCCTTTATGTGGAGCTGCAGAAAATGGGGAAGATGCTAAACAAGTATTTTGCATCAGTATTTACTGTGGAAAAGGATATGGAAGATATAGACTGCAGGGAAATAGATGGTGACATCTTGCAAAATGTCCATATTACAGAGGAAGAAGTGCTGGATGTCTTAAAATGCATAAAGATGGATAAATCCCCAGGACCTGATCAGGTGTCCCCGAGAACTCTGTGGGATGTTAGAGAAGTGATTGCTGGGCCACTTGCTGAGATATTTGTATCATCGATAGTCACAGGTGAGGTGCCGGAAGACTGGAGGTTGGCAAACGTGGTGCCACTGTTTAAGAAGGGTGGTAAGGACAAGCCAGGGAACTATAGACCAGTGAGCCTGACTTCGGCGGTGGGCAAGTTGTTAGAGGGAATCCTGAGGGACAGGATGTACACATATTTGGAAAGGCAAGGACTGATTAAGGATAGTCAACATGGCTTTGTGCGTGGGAGATCATGTCTCACAAACTTGATTGAGTTTTTTGAAGAAGTAACAAAGAGGATTGATGAGGGCAGAGCAGTAGATGTGATCTATATGCACTTCAGTAAGGCTTTCAACAAGGTTCCCCATGGGAGACTGATTAGCAAGGTTAGATCTCATGGAATACAGGGAGAACTAGCCATGTGGATACAGAACTGGCTCAAAGGTGGTGGTAGTGGTGGAGGATTGTTTTTCACACTGGAGACTTGTGACCAGTGGAGTGCCACAAGGATAAATCCACTACTTTTTGTCATTTACATAAATGATTTGGAAGCAAGCATAAGAAGTACAGTTAGTAAGTTTGCCGATGACACCAAAATTGGAGGTATAGTGGACAGCGAAGAGGGTTACCTCAGATTACAACAGGATCTGGACTAGATGGGCCAATGGGCTGAGAAGTGGCAGATGGAGTTTAATTCAGATAAATGCGAGGTGCTGCATTTTGGGAAAGCAAATCTTAGCAGGACTTATACACTTAATGGTAAGGTCCTAGGGAGTGTTGCTGAACAAAGAGACCTTAGAGTGCAGGTTCATAGCTCCTTGAAAGTGGAGTCAAAGGTAGATAGGATAGTGAAGAAGGCGTTTGGTATGCTTTCCTTTATTGGTCAGAGTATTGAGTACAGGAGTTGGGAGGTCATGTTGCAGCTGTATAGGACATTGGTTAGGCCACTGTTGGAATATTGCATGCAATTCTGGTCTCCTTCCTATCGGAAAGATGTTGTGAAACTTGAAAGGGTTCAGAAAAGATTTCCAAGGATGTTGCCAGAGTTGGAGGATTTGAGCTATCGGGAGAGGCTGAACAGGCTGGGGCTGTTTTCCCTGGAGGGTCGGAGGCTGAGGGGTGAACTTATGGAGGTTTACAAAATTATGAGGGGCATGGATAGGATAAATAGACAATGTCTTTTCCCTGGGCTCGGGGAGTCCAGAACTAGAGGACATAGGTTAGGGTGAGAGGGGAAAGATATAAAAGAGACCTAAGGGGCAACTTTTTCACTCAGAGAGTGGTACGTGTATGGAATGATCTGCCAGAGGATGTGGTGGAGGCTGGTACAATTACAACATTTAAAAGACATCTGGATGAGTATGTGAATAGGAGGGATATGGGCCAGATGCTGGCAGGTGGGACTAGATTGGGTTGGGTTATCTAGTCTCCATGGACAGGTTGGACCGAAGGGTCTATTTCCATGCTGTACATCTCTATGACTCAATGACTCTAAGTAAATGAAAGGTCAGTGAGTAATGTGTGTACTGCTAAATAAGGGGACTAGCAGGGATGGCAGTGCAGGGAGAGCAATGTTCCTCCTGCATGATGTTTGAGGTGAGGGACACCATTAGTGTCCCATCCAAGTACATCTGCAGGAAGTGCACCCAACTCTTGCTCCTCCAAGACCGTGTTAGGGAACTGGAGCGGGAGCTGGATGAACTTCGGATCATTCAGGAGGCAGATGCTGTGATAGATAGGAGTTACAGGGAAGTAGTTAGTCCTAGGCATGAAGAAAGCTGGGTGACTGTTCGAAGTGGGATAAACAGTCAGTGGAGGGATCCCCTGTGGTCGTTCCCCTGAAAAACATGTATACCGTTTTGGATACTGTTGAGGAGGACGACTTACCCAGGGGTATGCAGTGGGGCCCAGGTCTCTGGCACAGAGCCTGTCCCTGTTGCACAGAAGGGAAGGAGGGAAAGGAGGAGAGTGTTAGTCATTGGGGACTCAATAATTAGAGGCTCAGATAGAAGGTTTGTTGGGAACGAATGAGACTTGCAGTTGGTGTGTTGCCTCCTAGGTGCCAGGGTCCGTGATGTCTCGGATCATATCCTGGGGTCCTGAAGGGAGAGGGTGACCAGCCTCAAGTCATTGTCCATGTACGTACCAACAACACAGGTAGAAAAAGGGATAGGGATGTAAGGCAGGATTTCAGGGAGCTAGGGTGGAAGCTGAGAGCTAGAACAGACAGAGTTGTTATCTCTGGTTTGTTACCTGTGCCACGCGATAGCAAGGCAAGGAATAGGGAGAGATATCAGCTGAACACGTGGCTGCAGGGATGGTGCAGGAGGGAGGGTTTCAGGTCCTTGGATAATTGGAGCTCATGCTGGGGAAGGTGGGACCTTTACAAACAGGATGGTCTTTTCTTGACCCAGAGGGCTACTAATATCCTGGGTGGGAAATTTGCTGGTGCTATTAGGGTGGGTTTAAATGAGCTCAGCAGGAAGATGGGAACCGGAGGTGTAGTTGCAGTACACAGGAGGATGAGAGTAGGGAGGACAGGGACAGGATTTCAGGGTCACAGGAATGTGCTGGCAGACAGCGAAGTGGTTTAAAGTGTGTATACTTCAACACCAGGAGTATCCGGAAGAAGGTAGGTGAGCTTGCAGCATGGATAGGTACCTGGGACTTCAATGTTGTGGCCATTTCGGAGACATGGATAGAGCAGGGTCAGGAATGGATGTTGCAGGTTCCAGGGTTTAGATCTTTCATAAAGAACAGGGAAGGCAGTGAAAGAGGGGGAGGTGTGGCCTTGTTAGTCAAGGATAGTATAACGGTAGCTGAGAGAACTTTTGATGAAGACCTGTCTACTGAGGTAGTGTGGGCTGAGGTTAGAAACAGGAGAGGAGAGAGTTTTTTATAGGCCTCCGCAGAGTTCCAGGGAGGTGGAAGAGAGGAATAGCAAAATTATTCTGGATAGGAGTGAAAGGAACAAGGTGGTCATTATGGGGTCTTTAACTTCCCCGACATTGACTGGAAATGCTATAACTGTAGTACGGCGGATGAATCAGTTGTTGTCCAATGTGTGCAGGAGGGTTTTGTGACACAGTATGTTGAATGGCCGACAAGAGGGGAGGCCACACTAGATCTAGTGCTTGGTAATGAACCAGGCCAGGTGTTGGATTTAGTTGTAGGTGAGCACTTTGGAGAGAGTGACCATAATTCAATTACGTTTAGTGATGGAAAGGTATAGGTACATGCCACAGGTCAAGGGTTATCGATGGGGCAAGGGCAATTATAATGCGATTCGGCAAGAATTAGGAGGCATAGAATGGGGTAGCAAAATGTAGGGGATGCAGACAATGGAAATGTGGAGCTGGTTTAAGGAAAAGATATTGCATGTACTTGATAGGTATGCCCCTGTCAGGCAGGGAGGAAGTGATAAGGTAAGGGAACCATGGTTTACTACAGAAATTGCATCTCTTGTTACGAAGAAGAAAGAGGCTTATGTGTTGCTGAGGCAAGATGGTACAGATGAGGCGATGGAGAGTTACAGATTAGCTAGGAAGGATTTAAAGAGAGAGTTAAGAAGAACAAAAAGAGGACATGAGCAGTCTTTAGCAAATAGAATAAAGGAGAACCCTAAAGCTTTCTTTCGGGATGTGAGGAATAAAAAGATGACTAGGGTAGGAATAGGGCCAGTCAAAGACAGAAGTGGGAAGTTGAGTGTGGATCCTGTGGAGATTGGAGAGGTGCTAAACGAACATTTCTCATCGGTTTTTGTAGAGGAGAAGAATGAGGAACAAGTGGTTAGCACTGCTGCCTCACAGCGCCAGAGACCCGGGTTCAATTCCCGCCTCAGGCGACTGACTGTGTGGAGTTTGCACGTTCTCCCCGTGTCTGCGTGGGTTTCCTCCGGGTGCTCCGGTTTCCTCCCACAGTCCAAAGATGTGCAGGTTAGGTGAAATGGCTATGCTAAATTGCCCGTAGTGTTAGGTAAGGGGTAAATGTAGGGGTATGGGTGGGTTGCGCTTCGGTGGGGCGGTGAGGACTTGTTGGGCCGAAGGGCCTGTTTCCACACTGTAAGTAATCTAATCTAATCTATCTAAAAAAAAGATATTAGACTAGAAAGGATCAAGGTTAGTTATGAACAGGTGTTATCAATTCTAGAGTAGTGAAAGTAGACAAGTCCCCTGGCCGGATGGGATTTATCTGAGGATTCTCTGGGAAGCTAGGGAGGAGATAGCAGAGCCATTGGCTTTGATATTTGAGTCGTCATTGTCTACAGGCTTGGTACAGAGGACTGGAGGATTGCAAATGTTGTGCCCTTGTTCAAGAAAGTCAGTAGGGATGACCCAGGTAATTATAGACCAGTGAGCCTTACTTCTGTTGTTGGAAAGGTTTTGGAAAGGATGACAAGAGATAAGATTTATAATCATCTAGCAAGCAACAATTTGATTTCAGATAGTCAACATGATTTCGTCAAGGGCAGGTCGTGTCTCACAAACCTCATTGAGTTTTTTGAGAAGGTGACCAAGCATGTAGATGAGGGTAGGGCAGTTGACGTGGTATACCTGGACTTCAGTAAAACCTTTGATAAGGTTCCACATGGTAAGCTGATGGAAAATATTCAGCCTGGAGTCCAGTTACTAGTGGTGTGCCACAAGGATCTGTTTAGGGACCACTGCTGTTTGTCATTTTTATATATGACTTAGACACAGGCATAGGTGGATGGATTAGTAAATTTGTAGACGACACTAAAGTCGGTGGAGTAGTGATCTGTTTGGAAGAATGTTACAGGTTGCAGGGGGACTTGGAAAACTGCAGAATTGGGCTGAGAGGTAACAATGGAATTCAAGGCAGCTAAATGTGAGGTGATGCACTTTGGGAAGAATAACAGGAAGGCAGAGTACTGGATCAATGGAAAGATTCTTGGTAGTGTGGATGTGCGGAGGGATCTTGGAGTCCATGTACATAAATCCCTGAAAGTTGCCACCCAAGTGGATAGTGCTGTTAAGAAGGCATACAGTGTGTTAGGTTTCATTGGTGGAGGGATTGAGTTCCGGAGCCGCAATATCATGCTGCAACTATACAAAACGCTGGTGCGGCCACACTTGGAATATTGTGTATAGTTCTGGTCACCCCATTACAGGAAGGATGTGGAAGCATTGGAAAAGGTGCAGAGGAGATTTACCAGGATGTTGCCTGGTCTGGAGGGAAGGTCTTATGAGGAAAGGCTGAGAGACTTGGGTCTGTTCTCATTGGAAAGAAGAAGGCTAAGAGGGGATTGGATAGAGACATACAAGATGATCAAAGGATTAGATAGGGAGGACAGTGAAAGTTTTTTTCCGAGAATGATGACGTCAGCGTGTACGAGGGGGCATAACTACTAACTGAGGGGTGATAGGTTTAAGACAGATGTCAGAGGCAGGTTCTTTACGCAGAGAGTGGTAAGGGCATGGAATGCCCACCTGCCAATGTAGTTAACTCAGCCACATTAGGGAGATTTAAACAATCCTTAGATAAGGACATGGATGATTTTGGGATAGTGTAGGACGAGCTGAGAAAAGTTCACAGGTTGGAGCAACATCGAGGGCCGAAGGGCCTGTTCGGTGCTGTACTGTTCAATGTTCTATATTCTATTCTGTAAATCAGAAGATCTTGCATTTTCAATGACTTGAGACGACATTTGAAGCTAACACTGTTCATGCTGCACTGAAGGAGAACTGCACTGCCAGAAACTCCAATTTCTAGATGAGCCATTCGACCAAGTTCACTTTCAGATGAATATGAAAAGTCCTGTAAATCATTGGAAGAGACACAAGGGTATTCTTCCCTGTACTTATCCCTCAATTCACCAATCAGACAGGGCAACTTACTTGGTCAGCTCATTCACTAATGGTGATATATTTTGATGCTTACACAAGATTAGTGATTGCATTTTCATCTTGCTTATCAAGCACTTTGGAATTTCCTGAGGATGAGAAAGATCCTGAAGTTGAAACACAGTATTTCACCTGTACTTGGAAGTGGATAAATTCCTGCATTGGTAAATGAAATTTCCTTTTTTTTTCAGATATACATTTTCCAGGAATATATTAATGATCTGGATCTTGGTATCTAGGAGACAATCTTAAAAGTTTACAGATGATAGTAAACTTGGATGAATTGTAAATTGTGGGGAGAAGAGTGAGACATGGAGATGTTGGTGCAGTGGGCAGACAGTTGGTATTTCAAATTCAATGCAGAGAAGTGTGAGGTTGGAAAGACAATGTAAAATAGGGGGTAAAATTCTAAAGGGGGTGTCGCAGCAAAGGACCTGGGTATTTGTGTGCACAGATCATTGAAGGTGGCAGGACAGGTTGAAAAAGCAGCAATAAAGCATACAGTGTTCTTGCCTTTATTAATCAGGGCACAGAGTATAAGATCAGGGAGGTTACGCTGAACTTGTAAAAGATACTTGTTCAACCTCAGCTGGGTGCCACTTTACAGGAAGGGATGTGAACACACTGGAAAAGGCATGAGAGAGAAGAAGGCTAAGAGGCAATCTGATAGAGATTTTCAAAATCATGAGGGGATTGATAGAATTGTTTGTGTCAAACTTTTTCAAGATCGTAAAAGGATCAAGAACAAAAGGCAAGAGATTTAAAGTGATTTGGAAAAGTAGAAAATGGGAAGTGCAAAACAGCTTTTTCACACAGTGATTAATTCAGGTGTAGAATGCACTGCCTGAAAGTCTGGTGTAAGTGGGTTCAGTTGAGGTATTTGAGAAGGTATTGGATGATTGTGATTATATACCAATTTGCATGCACTACACCCTTCCAAACAAAAATGTGATCAGGTCCAGATCATCAGTGTTTGAGTGACACAGAGAAAACTGCTATGGATGTTTGAAATCTGAATTAAAGACAGAACGTGCTGAAAATGCTCAGCTGCAGCTGGAGCTGGATGCACTCAGGATCATCTGAGATGCTGAGCGCTTCACAACTGGTGGTCACACCTAAGGTTCAGGCAGACAGTAGCTGGATGACCACCAGAACAGGCAAAGGGAGTAGGCAGAGACTGCAAGAATCTCCTGTGGCCATTCCCCTCAAAAACAAGTGTACCATTTTGGATATTGTTGTGGGGAATGACTGTTCAAGGGAAAGTAGTAGTATTCAGGTCGGTGGCACTACGACTGGTTCTAGGGCACAGCAGGAGAGGGTAAAGGTAAACAGGACCTTAGTGATAGGAGATCGATAGTTAGGGGGACAGGCAGGAGATTCTGTGGTTGCAAACAGGAAGCGAGGATTGTGTGTTGCCTCCTGGGTGCCAGAGTCCAGGATCTCTCAGAGCGGCTACAGAACGTTCTCAAGGGAGAGGATGAGCAGCCAGAAGTTATTGTGCATGTTGGCACAAATGTCAGGGGTAGAATTAGGGATGAGGTCCTGATTACTGACAGAGAGAGCGAGGAAAAAAAAGTTAAAACCAGGACTTTGACGGTGGTAATCTCCAGGTTACTCCCAGTGCCACATGCTCACCAGGATAAGAACAAGACGATGTGGCAGATGAATGTGTGGCTAAAGAAAAGGTGCAGGAGGCAGGGATTCTGATTGTTAGATCATTGGGACCTTTTCTGGGGCAGCGGTGACTTGTTCAAGAGGGACGGGTTGCACCTGAACTGGAGGGGGACTAATGCCTTGGTGGCCAGGTTTGCTAATGCTACAGGGGAGGGTTTAAACTCGGTTGGCAGAGGAGTGGGACCCTCAACAGCAGGGAGGCAAGTGTGAGGCTGGAAGAAGATACAGTCATCAAAAATAGTTGAAGAGACAGGTCAGGCTGAAACACGACAGGGAGCAAGGAATGCCTGTTGGATTAAATTGCATCTATTTCAGTGCAAGGCGGCTGATGAACTCAGGGCATGGATAGGTCGGTAGGACTGCGATATTATAGCCATTCCAGAAACATGGCTAAGGGAAGGACAGGACTGGAAGCTTCATGTACCAGGTTACAGGTGGGACAGAAGTGGTGGAGGGAAGGGAGGGGGAGTTGCATTTAAAGTGAGTATTACTGCAGTAATCAGAGTTGAAGTCACTGAACAAACATCCAGTGAGGCTTTGTGGGTGGAGCTAAGAAATAAGAAGGGGATAGTGATGTGATCCGGGTTGTAAATAGGCCCCCAAATAGCCAATGGGAATTAGAGGAACAAATATGCAGAGAGATTGGGGAGACTTGCAGGAACAATAGGGTTGTCCTATTAGGGGATTTTAATTTTCCTGACGCAGACTGGGACTGCCAGAGTGTTCAGGGCTTAGATGGGGTGGAATTTGTTAGGTGCATTCAGGAAAGTTTCCTCAAGCAGTATATAGAGGGTCCAACTCAGGAAGGGGCAAAGCTTAACCTACTCTTGGGAAATAGGGCAGGACATGTGACAGAGGTGACAGTGAGGGAGCACTTTGGGACCAGTGACCATAGTTGCATTAATTTTAAAATAGTTATGGAGAGTGACAAAACTGGTCCACAGGTTCAAGTTCTGAATTGGGGCAAGGTACATTTTTTTTGGAATTAGACAGGAGCTTGCAAGGGTCGCTTGGAGTAGTTTGTTTGCAGACAAAGGGAGCTCCAGCAAGTGGGAGGCCTTTACAAGTGAGATAGCTAGAGTTCAAAGTCTATATGTTCCTATGAGGGTGAAGGGCAAGGTTGGCAGGAATAGGGACCTCTGGATGACACATTGAGGCTTTGACCAGAAACAAAGAAGGTATGGCTCATGTACAGGCAGCTGGGATCAAGGGAATCCCTGGAGGTATACAGGAAATACAGGACTTTACTGAAGTAGGAAATCAGGAGGGTGACAAGGAGGCATGAGATAGCCTTGGCTGAGAAGATGAGGGTGAATCCAAAGATGTTTTTTTAAGTATATTAAAGGAAAAAAGAAGAACTAGAGAGAGAATAGGGAGAAAATCAACTAACGTTTCGTGCAAAAGCCCTTCATCAGGAATAGAGGCAGCGTGCCTGAAGGGTGGAGAGATAAATGACAGGAGGGTGAGGGAAGGGCTTTTGCCCATTTTCCTGCTTCTCGGATGCTGCCTGAACTGCTGTGCTTTTCCAACACCACTCTGATCTAGTAATTACTGCTCAGAGAAGATTTACAAGGATGTTGCCAGGGTTGGAGAATTTGAGCTATTGGGAGAGGCTGAATAGGCTGGGGCTGTTTTCCCTGGAGCATCGGAGGCTGAAGGGTGACCTTATGAAGGCTTATTAAATCATGAGGGGCATGGATAGGATAAATAGACACGTCCCTTCCCTGGGGTGGGGTAGTCCAGAACTAGAGGGCATAGTTTGAGGGGGAGAGGGGAAAGATATAAAAGAGATCCAAGGGGTAACGCTTTCATACTGAGGGTGATACATGTATGGAAGTGGTGGAGGCTGGTACAATTGCAACATTTAAAAGGCATTTGGATGGGTATATGAATAGGAAGAGTTTAGAGGGATTTGGGCTGGATGCTGGCAGGTGGGACTAGATTGGGTTGGGATATCTGGTCAGCATGAACGGGTTGGACCGAAGGGTCTATTTCCGTGCTGTACATCTCTATGACTCTCTGACTCTGAATGCATTAGGAGAGACAGGGTTTGATTAGGAGCAGTCAGCATGGCTTTGTGAGCAGGAGATCACACCTCACAAAATTGTTAGAGTTCTTTGATGAAGTGACCAGGAAGGTTGATGAGGGCAGGGTGGTAGACATAGTATATATGGATTTCAGTAAGGCCTTTGATAAGGTTCCACATGGTAGGCTGCTCTGGAAGGTTAGATCACATGGAATCCAGAGGCGGCGGCAAATTGGATACAGAGTTGGCTTGGTGATAGGAAGCAGAGGGTAACAGTGGAAGGATGTTTGTCAGACTGGAGGCCTGTGACTAGTGGAGTGCTTCAGAGTTCTGTGCTGGGCCCATTGCTGTTTGTTATCTATATCAATGTATTGGATAAGAATGTACAAGGCATGATTAGTATGTCTGCAGATGACATCAAAATAGGCAATATCATGGACAGTGAGGTAAATTGTCAGAAATGGCAGCAGGACTTTGATCAGCTGGGGAAGTGGGCCGAGAATGATAAATGGAGTTTAATACAGATAAGTGTGAGATCTTGCATTTGGGGAAGTCAAATTAAGGTAGGAGTTACATGGTAAATGGTGAAGAAGTGCAGTAGAACAGAGGGACCATAGAGTTCAGGTTCAAAGTTCTCTCAAAGTGGAGTCCCAGGTAGACAGGGCAGTGAAGAAGGCCTTTGGCACACTAGCCTTCATCAGTCAGGGCACTGCGTATAGACGTTGGGAAGTCATATTGCAGTTGTACAGGATGTTGGTGAGGCCACACTTGGAGTATTGTGTTCAGTTTTGGTCACCTTGCTGTAGGAAGGATGTTATTAAACTGGAAAGAGTACAGAAGAAATTTATAAGGATGTCGCCTGGACTCATCAGCTCATTCCTGATGAAGGGCTAATGCCTGAAACACCGATTCCCCTGCTCCTCAGATGCTGCCTGACCTGCTGTGCTTTTCCAGCACCACACTCTGGACTCTGATCTCCAGCATCTGCAGTCCTCACTTTCTCCCACCTAGTTATAGCAAGAGGTTGGACAAGCTAGGACCTTTTTAGTTAGAGTGTAGGAGACTGAGGTGGGGAACCTTATAGAGGTGTTCCACATCATGAGAGGCATGGATAGGGTGAATGCACTCAGTCTTTTTCCCAGGGTTGGGAATCGAGGACCAAAGGGCATTAGTTTAAAGTTAGAGGGGAAAGAAAAAAAGGGAACCTGAGGGGCGACATTTTTACACAGAGGGCTGCCAGGGAAAGTGGTTGAGGTGAGTACATGAACAGCTTTTAAGTCATTTGGACAGATATATGGATGGGATTAGGTGGGTTAGCGTGAACAGGCATTTAGGTTGGCATGGACCAGTTTAGGCCGAAGTCTCCCTGCTGTATGACACTAGACTCAAAGACCCTGGGTCTTACAGTATCTCCAGAGAGGGGAGAAAAGAATGAACATTTCCCATCAATTACTTCTAACTCGATAGTGTCCTGGATTTGTCACTCAAGAAATGCAATTTCTTTCTTTCAGTTGGGTACCCTTAATTTGCATCCATTTACATCCACTGAAGTTGATTATTTGACTGTGGCTGTTTAATGACCTCAGCCACATGTTGGTTCCACTTTCGAGTTTCGATCAAGATCAGACGCTGTATCAAACTCCAGTAAAATAAAAACAAAATACTGTGGATGCTGTGGCTTAAGGTGAGAGGGGAAAGATTTAAAAGGGACCTAAGGGCAACGTTTTCACATAGAGGGTGGTGCGCATATGGAATGAGCTGCCAGAAGTGGTGGAGGCTGGTACAATTGCAATGTAAAAAAGACATCTGGATGGGGCTATGAAGAGGAAGGGTTTAGAGGGATATGGGCCAAGTGCTGGCAAATGGGACTAGATTAGGTTAGGATATCTGGTCAGCATGAGTGAGTTGGAGTGAAGGGTCTATGCATCTCTATGACTCGATGACTGGCATATAAAACAGAAAATGCTGGAGGAACAAAGTTGCATTTTGGGTCCAGTGACTTTTTCAGACCATTTCTGAGGAGGAGTCAAACTGGATTGGAAACGTTGATTTTGTTTCTCGCGCCACAGGTACTGCCAGACTTGCTGGGTTTCTCCAGCACTTTTTTTTATTTTTGTAAAACTCTGATTGCAAGGGCAGTTTTAGCTTCTACCATCCCCATTGCTACCTCTTCAGTTCTCCTCGCCCACTCCCCTTCCATCACCCTCTGAGCCAGCTGGATTTGGCAAAGGGAAAGATTATAATTTCCTGACCAATTCCTGGGATCAGGAACTGGTCAACAAGAGCATTTTTTATGTAAAAAAGAAGAAGCAACATTTTGGCATGTGTTTGAGGAAGTAAAAGGTGACTGTTTTAATTCTGCTTGCTTGGTGATTGATGTGTGGTGCCACTTTCATCGATCAGAATGCAGAGCTTTTGTTGTGAGGCTTATCAACTGTTTTAGCAGACTTGCAGGCTCCGGCACGCAGATATCAGGGCAGCGATCACCTTCCAAGTCTGTGACCTCGTTTTGGAAAGACACCTCGGGGCTCTGACTGACTCGATAGGCATTGTTTGTACCTCCACACATCTTACACTGGCTGTATGAGAGGACAGCCTCTATGTAGCAGATCAACAGGTAATTGTAGCGTGGCAGATTATTGACTACATTCCATGCAACTCAGTGCCAGAGAATAGATTGATAAAGACAAGACGTTCTGTTCTCTTCAATCTTGTTTTTCTCATACCTTAGTGAGTTTAGTCAGTAACTGTATTCCTGCAGGCTGCTAAGTCTTAGAGATAGGATGAGATCACCTTTCTGAATAATGATGGTTCCACACTGATAAAGGCAGTATCATGATCTCCCACCTCCAACCAACCCTCACTTGACCAAACAGCTGTCTTCATAATTTTTCTTATTACTAAATGAAAGTGTCAAACAGCTGAGAAAAAGGATACTTTCTCCTCAGCTTTTGCCTTGATGCTTTCAGCAGGTTAATCTCTAATGCCTTGGGACACCAGGGCAATCTCAGAATGTTGGTGACCCTCAGCAGAATCCTGGCACACAGAGATGGATTTGTTCTCAAGTGAACAACTGCTATTATGTGTTGTTTTGTCACTAAATGCAATCAACTCGAGTGTACACCTCAATTGTACAAATGTCAAAAGTGTAGACATCTGTCAGCACTCTGCCTTGCAAAAGCTTAGGAAGCTTAATTGACAGAAGGGTGAGTGTTATTTAGCAGACATAACACAACAAAGTGAGGCTGTAAATGCTTAATGATGGTCTTTGAAACCTTCTGACGTAGCTCTGTCAGCACCTCTTATTGCAGTGAAGTGAAATCTCTCTTTTATTATGTACACAGTACATCAAACATCCTGTTGTACAGAGCAAATTGGCAGAAAGATAAACTTGCACCAAATTGGGCACGTGCTTTTTAAGGGGGATACACCACCACATCAGCACTGCAAGTGACTTTTGAATTTGAAATAAAACAAGGACACATTGCTCTGGGTTATAGCAGCGTAGGAACAGGAGTAAATTGCATTTCCATAGCACCTCAAAACATCCAAAGCACTTTATGGCCGA
This sequence comes from Chiloscyllium plagiosum, assembly GCF_037043375.1. Taxonomy (NCBI): domain Eukaryota; kingdom Metazoa; phylum Chordata; class Chondrichthyes; order Orectolobiformes; family Hemiscylliidae; genus Chiloscyllium; species Chiloscyllium plagiosum. Next base: position 998,674 of record NW_028270186.1, on the reverse strand, counting down.
TTAAGTTCATTTTGGAGTCGGGTCACCATTGCAACAGAAGAAATGCAGCAGCATATTTGTGGACAGCAAGACACCACAGACAGCAGTGTGATCGTGACCAGGCTGGTATTTGTCTTTGTGATGTTGGTTGAGAGATGAACATTGAACAGGAAATTGGGGTGACCACTACTGCTATTGATAATTTGGTGGATTAGTTTACAACTGCTTTGTTTAAAATTGTTCATCAGCATCTGTTCCTGATCATTTCACTGCCCTTCAGAAAGAGGAGCACATTGATTGGAGTCCACTTGGGCACCCTACCAGGACTCTGACAGGCATGCTGTCGAGTTGGGCTAGTGCAAAGCTTTTGCTGGGCGCCAAGCAGAATATTTAGAGTCTCAACATTTGTTGAGTTGATAGAAGCTGTGCATTATTGTCAACTCAATTAGTCTAGTAGCAAGTTTTCCTTTGAGTCTGAACAAAACAGATGATATTTATGGAAGCTTGCTGTGCATGGATGGACTGGTAATATTAAAGCAACCATGACACTTCAAAGAATTTTATTAGCTAGAAAACTCTTTCCTGCTTCCTGAAGTCATAAATGGTACTATATAAATGCACATCTTTCTTTTGGAGCACAACTACTCCAAGAAATGCTGCTTCCTTCTCTCTGCTCGCCAGCACCACCACCAGACTCGAAAAGGAATTATTTGGTCTCTGGGTTAGCTCACCCACTTTCCCAGCTAAGAATATCACTAGGGGCAATCGCTTTCAGCAAACACAATGGCCACCTCACCATGCTGCTTTTCTGGAGAAAGCCTCTATCAACAGACCCTGCCGATTGACAAAGCTATGGCTGTGGGTTAGTTGACAGCTTTGAAGAGGCCTGGGCAAGTGCAAGCATGTGAGAGAGGTTGTTTACTGTGGTCTTGTGAGATGAATGCAGATGTGAGAAATCTGTGAAGGGCCTCTTTCACCACCATCCGTGTAGGCTGTTCGTTTTAATCCTGGCTGCACAGGTGATGTTTGAAATCCTGGGAGTTACTTTGTGTCTATCTGTCATTTCAACAAGTAAGGAACAAATAAAGATTACACTTTAATCCTATAAAGGCAGTAAACTATTACAAGTCAATCACATTATGAAAGCTTTTTGATTTCATTCAACAGAAGTCCAAGAAGAAAGCAGTCTTTCTGATTAAACTGACAAGGTTTTGAAATCTCCTGTCTCATAAATTTTCGAAACAAAGACTTGTATTGATGTAGAGTCTCAGGAACATGCCAAAGTGCCTCACTAGCAAAGATTTAATGTCATTGAACTGCTACAAGGGCAAATGAATGGCTATTGCAAGATGCCAAAAGGCAGCACTGATTATGGTCGAGGTTAAGGGATACATATTGGCCAGTGCACCGGGAACAACTTCCTTTTTGTTCAATTCGAGTTGTTGGATCCTTATATTCACCCGAAAAAGGAATGGTTTAACCTTTCGAACAAGATAAAGTTTCTGCTATTGTGCACCACTCTTCAGTATACCCCCACCCCCGCAAACTTCTGCAGTCCAATGGTCCCTGAATATTGCATGCCCTTCCCCATATTGCATCTGTCCCTCAATATAGCCCCTTTCCTATGGTACAGTGAATTGAATGCATGATTTTCTGACTCTGGGACCAATGCTTGCGCTGAGCCACAGATAGCAACATACAATTCCTCTGTATATGAGTCATTAGCTTGTGTTAATTATTTGGCAGGAAAGTGGATCAGATACAACACTGCACAAAAAACTCAACTCAATCAATCATTAAAGTTCTTTCTGTTCTTGTTAACGAGCTAATAGAGAGTGAGAGAAAAAAACAACATTGGAACACCTCAAGCACTTTTTAATTCATCTTATTTGTAATGGTAAATGATTAGCTGCCAGGGAATTTTGTTTTGGATTTACAAACTCACAATCTCATTTTTTACCATAACAAATCACTAACTCATGAATTCATCAGTGTAATTGCTTTAAGATACTGGAGGGGATTAGCTTGCAGAGGAGATAGCAGAACATGGGTCTGCTCAGAAAAGGTCCAAATACAACTACTCATGCAGTAATAATAAGGCCAGTTTTTGGGAAGAATTTCTCTTATTCTTACATGTGGTTCTGTTGAAATTTAGGAGAGATTTGCAGGTCTGTCAAGCTCACATCCTGCTTTGAACTCTGGCTGCAATGTCAAGGGAGGATATCAGCTATAACTAAGCTCTGATGTTTATTATGCAGGAACAGGGGCCAGAGAGCATGTGGCATTGGAGGGATGGAGCTGTGTTTGAAGTTTGAACTCATGGTGATACCAGATACCTTTCCAAAGCTGAGTGGGTAAGTTCACTTCTAGGCGTGCTGTTGTCTTCTGATCCCACTTATTACTAATTACTCTGTCACAATGTCGGTTATTCCTCTTATTTTGTTTTTAATTAGAATCCCCAGGTAGTTTGCCTGCAGATTTCTAATGCTTTCTAAATTGCTCCATCCAGCTTCATACACCTCCCTTGCCGTCCAGCCACTTGTGACTCAGATGTTTTGGGCCACTGACCATATATTGAGGCAAGTTTCAGGAGACCCATGTCAAATAAATAAATCTGTCTGCACTGAAATTGCCATTTTTATCAAAATGCATAAACCACGCAACTGCATCAGCATCATTTCCTGTTTTAATTTACACTTTTGTGATAATTAAAATGCTGGGAATTGAAGAGCTCAACTGCCTAATGGCCAACTTGGAAAGACAATGGCATTAAACTCAAACATACACCATCAACTACAGCTATTTCTGAGCAGCATGGCAGAAGCAGAGAGGAAGAAAAGTTGATTTATAAGCAAGGCTGGAAGACTTGGGCTTTCTCTTTCTCTCCCCCAACTGTTTCTCTCCTCATCTCAAAAAATAGCATCCCAGTTAAAAAAGTAAACTGGTAAATAACCATTTACTGAGAACTCAGTTATCTACAAACATCTCCATCAGTCAGGTAACATCATCAGTGAGCCTCCAGTGAAGCACTGGTTGTATAGCCCGCTATTTATTTATGTGTTTAGGTTTCCTTGGGTTGGTGACGGATTGTCTGTGGTGATGTCATTTCCTGTAGTGATGTAATTTCCTGTTCTTTTTCTCAGGGGGTGGTAAATGGGATCCAAGTCTATGTGTTTGTTGATAGCATTCCAGTTGGAATGACACGCTTCTAGGAATTAACGTGAGTGTCTCTGTTTGGCTTGTCCTAGGATGGATGTGTTGTCCCAGTCGAAGTGGTGTCCTTCCTCATCTGTATGTAAGGATACTAGTGAGAGTGGGTTATGTCTTTTTGTGGTTAGTTGATGTTCATGTATCCTGGTGGCTAGTTTTCTGCCTGGTTGTCCAATGTAGTGTTTGTTACAGTCCTTGCAAGGTATTTTGTAAATGACATTAGTTTTGCTCATTGTCTGTATAGGGTCTTTCATGTTCATTAGCTGCTGTTTTAGTGTGTTGATAGGTTTGTGGGCTACCATGATGCCAAGGGGTCTGAGTAATCAAATTCAATGATTCAGACCACTTGGCATCACAGCAGCCCACAAACCCATCAACACACTAAACCAGTAGCTAATGAACATGAAAGACCCTATACAGACAATGAGCAAAACTAATGTCATTTACAAAATACCTTGCAAGGACTGTAACAAACACTACATTGGACAAACAGGCAGAAAACTAGCCACCAGGATACATGAACATCAACTAGCCACAAAAAGACATAACCCACTCTCACTAGTATCCTTACATACAGATGAGGAAGGACACCACTTCGACTGGGACAATACATCCATCCTAGGACAAGCCAAACAGAGATACACACGAGAATTCCTAGAAGCGTGTCATTCCAACTGGAACGCAAACACATTGACTTGGATCCCATTTACCGCCCCCTGAGAAAAAGAACAGGAAATGACATCACCATCCCAACAAAACCTAAACCCATCAATAAAAATCAGGCCATACTACCAGTGCTTCACCAGAGGCTCACTGATGATGTTACCTCGTATGGCGATGAAACGTCTGAAAACAAACTTCCCAGCTCAGCAAGCAAACTTACATCCAGATACCAGTTAACAATTAAACAACTATAGTCTTAGATTTGACACTTTGCAGACTCTGATCTGTGAACCAGATCTATTTAAACTTATCACCTGTGTTTGTGCACATGTTTGCTGCCACATTGTTATTACTCTTTTTTGGGGTTAGTAGGGTACACAATTCATCCCCTTTCATTAAACAACCCATTAGTCGTTGGTTCCTTCATTTTCTAGTGAACTAGGATTTAATTGTAGTATGATAGCAGTATGACAGACAGAAATAAAAATAATTGTTGTGACCAGAAGAGAGGAGTTTAAAAGGAAAGGATCTGATTCCTCCTTTTCACTTGATTGTAACAGTATGCCTGTTTGTACATGGGCCATCACCAGCTGTACAGGATCAGGTAGACTTGACTGCGAGCAAGAATATTACATCCAGATGTGCTCCAGGTGTTTCTTATTTACTACGCTTGTCTGTGAAGCAGTAGCCTCCAGCATGAGCCCGAGATTTACAGATTAAACACAGCATAGAGGTGTTTATATTCTGAAATGCAGAGTGCGCAGAATCACAACAATAGGAAAAGCTTGCCAGAACTTCTCCTGTCTCACTTCTTCAGCTCATTTTCAAGGGATTTGAAAAGGGAGGAAAGCAGTGAATTAATTTGAATGAGTTATATCTCGCCAAAATTAGATGGGACTCAAACAAACACTTTTAAAGTTATTCATTTCTCTGTCACTTTTGGTTGCATGTCATTTATCAGCTCCATCCGCGTAAATCATAAAGAAGCTTCAAAATAAAGGATCTTACGGGACAACGGCCAGTTGAACCATTGTGTGAATGATGTCAATGAAGCATTCAATTAATCCCATTCTTTTCGCACTGCTGTCCAGCATTTATTTACAGCAAGTCTGACTTCCAAGTGGAGCAATACAGAGTAAAAGACTTCAGAATTAAGAGGAATTAATCCATGTGGTAGACCTACCAGGGGAAAACCACAGTGGTCAGGTCTCTGGCACTGAGCCTGGTTCTGTGGCTCAGAAGGGAAATGGGGAAAGTAAGAGAGCAATAGTGATAGGAGATTCAATGGTGAGGGGAACAGACAGGAGGTTCTGTGGTCATGAACGAGACTCCTGGCAGGTATGTTGCCTCTTGTGTGTCAGGTCAGGAATGGCTCAGATCGAGTCTATACGCTTCTTAAGGGGGAGGGGGAGCAGCCAGAAGTCGTGGTACACATCGTTACCAATGACATTGCTCGGAAAAGGGGTGGGGACTTGAAAAGTCAATATAGGGAGTTAGGTTGGAAGCTAGAAGGCAGGACGAACAGAGTAGTAATCTCAGGATTACTACTGGTGCCATGCGCTAGTCAGGCTAGGAACAGAGAGCGAGTGCAGCTGAACACGAGGCTGCAGAGTTGGTGTAGCAGGGAGGCTTCAGATACGTGCATCATTGGGATACCTTCTGGAGAAGGTGGGACCTGTACAAGGAGGACGGGTTGCACCTGAACTGGAGGGGCACCAATATCCGAGGCAGAAGGTTTGCGAGAGCTCTGCGGGAGGGTTTAAACTAGTTTGGCAGAGGTGGTGGGAACCAGAGCTAGGGATCAGAGGATGGGGTAGCTGGTGAACAGGCAGATACAGGGGGCAGAGAATCTGTGAAGAAGGCTAGACAGGTGATTGGGCAAAGTTGCAGTCAGTGTGATGGGTTAAAGTACGTCAATTTTAGAGACTTTATAGAGACTTGGATATTACAGGGGGCAGGAATGGTTGTTGGATGTTCCAGGATTGAGATGTTTCAAAAGGAATAGGGAGGGAGGTAAAAGAGGTGGGGGAGTGGCATTGCTAATCAGCGATAGTTTCACAACTGCAGAAAGGGAGGTCGTCGAGGAGGGTTTGTCTACAGAGTCAGTATGGGTGGGAGTCAGAAACAGGAAAGGCGCTGTCACTTTCCTGGGAGTTTTCTATAAATCCTCAATAGCAACAGAGACATGGAGGAGCAGATCGGGAGGCAGATTTTGGAAAGGTGCAGAAATAACAGGGTTGTTGTTATGTCCCACTTTCCTAATATCGATTGGAACCTCCTTAGTTCAAATACTTTGGATGGAGCAGTTCTTGTCAGGTGTGTCTAGGAAGGGCTCCTGACTCAATATGTAGGTAGGCCGACGAGAGGGGAGGCCATTATTGGATTTGGTGCTTGACAACAAACCAGGTCAGGTGTCAGATCTCTCGGTGAGAGAGCATTTCAGTGATAGTGATCACAACTCCCTGACCCTTACTATAGTCATGGAGAGGCATAGGAGAAGACAGTATGGGAAAGTATTTAATTGTGGTGGGGGAATTACAATGCTATTAGGCAGGAACAGCGCCTGGAGTCAGAGAAGGTAACGGAGGTCCTTGAGGAATATTTTGCTTCAGTATTCACTACTGAGAGGGACCTTGTTGCTTGTGAGGACAGTGTGAAACAGGCTGATACGCTCAAACAAATTGATGTGAAGAAGGAGGATGTGTTGGAAATTTTGAAAAACATGAGGCTAGATAAGTCCCCTGGGCCAGATGGGATGTACCCAGGAAATGAGGGAAGAGATTGCTGCGCCTGTGGCAATGATCTTTATCCACTGGAGTAGTGCCAGATGATTGGAGGGTGGCAAATGTTATTCCTTTATTCAAGAAAGGGAATGGAATAGGGAATTACAGACCAGTCAGTCTTATGTCTGTGCTGGAAAAGCACAGAAGGTCAGGCAGCATCTGAGAAGCAGGAAAATCGACGTTTTGGGCAAAAGCCCTTGGTTGGCATTATTGGAGAGGATTCTGAGATACAGGATTTGTTATTGCTTGGAAAACCATAGCTTGATTTGAGGTAGTCAGCATGGCTTTGTGAGGGGCAGGTGCTGCCTTAGAAGCCTTACTGAAGTCTGTGTGGATGTGACAAAACACAATGATGAAGGTAAAGCAGTGGCTGTAATGTACATGGATTTTAGCAAGGTGTGTGATAAGGTTCCCCATGGTAGGCTTATTCAGAAAATAAGGAGATGTGGGGTACATGAAAATTTGGCTGTCTGGATACATAGAAGACAGAGGGTGGTAGTAGGTGGAAAGTATTCAGTCTGGAGCTCAGTGACCAGTGGTGTTCCACAGGGATCTGTTCTGGGACCTCTGCTCTTTGTGATTTTTACAACTAACTTGGATGAGGAAGTGGAAGGTTGGGTTAGTAAGTTTGCCAATGACACCAAGATTGGTGGAGTGGTGGATAGTGTCGAGGGCTGTTGTAGGTTGCAACGGGACATTGACAGGATGCAGAACTGGCTTGATAAGTGGCAGATGGGGTTCAACCTGAAAAAGTGTGAAGTGATTCATTTTGGAAGATCAAATTTGAATGGAGAATACAGGGTTAAAGGCAGGATTCTTGGCAGTGTAGAAGAACAGAGGAATCTTGGGCTCCATGTCCGTAGATCCCACAAAGTTGCCACTCAAGTTGATAGGGTTGTTAAGAAGGCGTATGGTGTGTTAGCTTTCATTAGCAGAGTGATTGAGTTTAAGAGCCATGAGGTTATGCTGCAGCTCCAAGAGCCCTGGTTGGGCCACGCTTGAAATATTGTGTTCAGGTCTGGTTGCCTCATTATAGGAAGGATTTGGAAGCTTTAGAGAGGGTGCTGTCTGGACCAGAGAGCATGTCTTTTGAAGAAAGGTTGAGGGAGCTAGGGCGTTTCTCATTGGAGTGAACAAAGATGAGAAGTGACTCAATCGAGGTGCACAAGATGATGAGGGGCATAGATAGAGTGAATAGTCAGGGACATCTTCCCAGAGCAGAAATGGCGATCCCAAGGGGGCAAAAATTTTAAGGTGATTGGAGGGAAGTTCAGGGGAGATGTCAGAGGTTAGTTCTTTACACACAGGTGTCTGCATGGAATGCACTGCCAGCGGTGGTAGCAGAGTCAGACATATTAGGAACATTTAAGTGACTCTTGGATAGTCACATGGATGATAATAAATTGAAGGCTATGTAGGTTAGTCTGATCTTAGAATAGGATAAAAGGTCATCACAACATCAAGGGCCGAAAGGCCTCTACTGCACTATCCTGTTCTGTGTTCTGTGTTCTAAAAGCTGGAATATGAAATGTTCTGTCAGCAATTTTAGGTAAATATGTTTTTTTAAAATCTAATTCTTGTAACGCAAGGACTGCTGACAATGTCAACATTTATTGTTTCATCCAAGTTGCCCTGAGAACGTGGTGTTGTGACTCTTACCTCATCCGTGGTAGTCTTCGGTACATCTCAGTGACTTGTTCGGCTCCTTCACAGAACTAGTCAGAGTCAGCTATGTAGATGCAAAATTGGAGTCTTGGACAGGCCCAGATTGCTCAAGGATTGGCAGGTAACTTTTCTGAAAGGGCATAAGATACAGTTGAGCTCTTTTACAAAATGAAGAATTTCCATGGTGCTAATTTTGCACAATATCATCCTTTCAAAGAGGCAATCCACTCCACAGACAATTCTTCATGCAAATATTTCCATGTCTGACTGTCAGTTTTAACTCTGCTTTGCACAGTCCTGAATTGGCTTTCTTTTAATTAGTGTTAATGTGTTCTGAACAAGTAATTTTATCTTGGGATGAACATTATTTCTCATGAGGACAATAACACTAATGATAGATGGATGGTTTCTTGCCAAATTTCAGTGGCTTTACTTTCATTGACAGTGAGATCCCAATATATTTCTTGCACTTGTGTGTATTACATGTTTCTTCTCTTGAGATAAACATAGTCATAGAGTCAGACAGCATGGAAACAGACCCTTCAGTCCTACTCATCTATGCTGACCACGTTTCCCAAACTAAACAAGTTCCACTTGCCTGTGTTTGGTCCATATCCTTCTAAACCTTTCCTTTTCATGTACCTGTCCAAATGTCTTTTAAGTGTTCTAACTGTACCTGTATCTACTCCAAAGGGTTTTTACAAATACATTAAGGACAAAGGGTAACTAGGAAGAGAATAGGGCCCCTCAAAGATCAGCAAGGTAGCCTTTGTGTGGTGCTACAGAAAATGGGGGAGATACTAAATGAGTATTTTGCATCAGTATTTACTGTGGAAAAGGATATGGAAGATATGGACTGTAGGATAATAGATTGTGACATTTTGCAAAATGTCAAGATTACAGAGGAGGAAGTGTTAGATGTCTTGAAACGGTTAAAAGTGAATAAATCCCCAGGACCTGATCAGGTGTACCCGAGAACTCTGTGGGAAGTTAGAGAAGTGATTGCTGGGCCTCTTGCTGAGATATTTGTATCATCGATAGTCACGGATGAGGTGCCGGAAGACTGGAGGTTGGCAAACGTGGCGCCACTGTTTAAGGGTGGTAAGGACAAGCCAGGGAACTGTAGACCAGTGAGCCTGAACTCGGTGTGGGCAAGTTGTTGGAGGGAATCTTGAGGGACAGGATATACATGTATTTGGAAAGGCAAGGACTGATTAGGGATAGTCAACATGGCTTTGTGCGTGGGAAATCATGTCTCACAAACTTGATTGAGTTTTTTGAAGAAGTAACAAAGAGGATTGATGAGGGCAGAGCAGTAGATGTGATCTATATGGACGTCAGTAAGACATTCGACAAGGTTCCCCATGGGAGACTGATTAGCAAGATTAGATCTCATGGAATACAGGGAGAACTAGTCATTTGGATACAGAACTGGCTCAAAGGTAGAAGACAGAGGGTGGTGGTGGAGGGTTGCTTTTCAGACTGGTGGCCTGTGCCCAGTGGAGTGCCACAAGGATCGGGGCTGGGTCCTCTACTTTTTGTCATTTACATAAATGATTTGGATGTGAGCATAAGAGGTACAGTTAGTAAGTTTGCCAATGACACCAAAATTGGAGGTGTAGTGGACAGTGAAGAGGAGTACCTCAGATTACAACAGGATCTGGACCAGATGGGCCAATGGGCTGAGAAGTGGCAGATGGAGTTTAATTCAGATAAATGCAAGGTGCTGCATTTTGGAAAGCAAATCTTAGCAGGACTTATACACTTGATGGTAATGTCCTAGGGCGTGTTGTTGAACAAAGAGACCTTGGAGTGCAGGTTCATAGCTCCTTGAAAGTGGAGTCACAGGTAGATAGGATAGTGAAGAAGGCATTTGGTATGCTTTCCTTTATTGGTCAGAGTATTGAGTACAGGAATTGGGAGGTTATGTTGCGGCTGTATAGGACATTGGTTAGGCCACTGTTGGAATATTGCGTGCAATTTTGGTCTCCTTCCTATCAGAAAGATGTTGTGAAACTTGAAAGGGTTCAGAAAAGATTTACAAGGATGTTGCCAGGGTTGAAGGATTTGAGCTACAGGGAGAGGCTGAACAGGCTGGGGCTGTTTTCCCTGAAGTGTCGGAGGCTGAGGGGTGACCTTATAGAGGTTTACAAAATTATGAGGGGCATGGATAGGATAATTGGCAAGGTCTTTCCTCTGGGGTCAGGGAGTCCAGAAACTAGAGGGCATAGGTTTAGGGTGAGAGGGGAAAGATATAAAAGGGACCTAAGGGGCCAAGTTTTCACACAGAAAGTGGTACGGGTATGGAATGAGCTGCCAGAGGAAGTAGTGGAGGCTGGTACAATTACAACATTTAAAAGACATCTGGATGGGTATATGAATAGGAGGGATATGGGCCGGGTGCTGGCAGGTGGGACTAGATTGGTTTGGGATATCTGATTGGCATGGATGGATTGGACCGAAGGGTCTGTTTCCGTGCTGTACATCTCTATGACTCTATATTTCACCATGCCTTTGCAGATCAACACAGATTTCATGGGGACTGTAGATTGAGAGCAATTATTGGAGGGTAAATCTATGTCTGGCATGTGGGAGGCTTTTAAATGCCAGTTGATTAAAGAGCAGGACATGTATGTCTCTGCAAAACGTGAAGATAGGGATAGCAGACTTCAGGAACTACGGATGACAAGGGAAATTGTAAGCTTGAGTCAAAAGGAAAAAGGAAGCCGACACTAGGTCTCGGCACCTACAAACTGATTATGCCCTTGTGGGGTCTAGAGAAATTAGAAAGGAGCTTAAACATGGAATTTGGAAGGCTAAAAGGGGCCATGAAATATCTTTAGCAAACAGGTTCAAGGAGAATCTCAATTTTTTTAATGCCTATATTAGAAGAAAGAAGGTAGCAAGGGAAAAACTAGGCCCACTCAGGGACAAAGGAAGGAAGTAATGTGTGGAGCCAGAGCAAAAGTGTGAGAGATCCTTAAGAAGTACTTTACATCAGTATTCACCAAAGAGAGAAGGTCATGACTGATATTGAGATCAGGGATGAATACTCTAGAAATGTCAATATATTGATGAAAGAACTTTTGGATGTCCTAAATTACATTAAGGTAAACAAGTCCCTTGGGCCAGTTGGGATCTGTCCCAAGTTACTGCGAGAGGCAAGGGAAGAAATAACTGGGACATTAGCAGGCATCTTCACATCTTCATTGACAACAGGTGAGGTTCCAGAGGACTGGAGATTAGCCAATGTTGTTCTGTTGTTTAAGAAAGGAAGCAGAGATAATCCAGGAAATTGTAGGCCACTGAATCTGATGTCGGTGGTGGGGAAGCTCTAGGAGAAGATACTGAGGGACAAGATATGTGCACATATGGAAGAAATTGGACTAGTTAGTGACAGACAGCATGGTTTTGTATGAGTAACCAACCTGATTGAATTTTTTTGAAGTGGTGACAAAGATAATTGATGAGGGAAGGGCTGTGGATATAATTTATATGACTTTAGTAAGGTATTTGATAAAATCCCATGTGGCAGATTGTTACAGAAACTAAAGTCACATGGGATTCAGGGTGGTCTGGCTAGATGGAAACAAAATTGGCTTGGTCACAGAAGACAGAGGGTACCGGTGGAAGGGTGTCTTTCACAATGGAGACCGGTACTTGGTGGTGTTCCACAGGGGTCAGTTTTCGGTCCTTGTTGTTTGTTGTGTATAGAAATTATCTGAAGGAAAATGTGAGTGTCTGATTCATAAATTTTCAGATGACACGAAGATTGGTGGAGTTGCTAATAGTGCCGATGATTGTGAAAGGATACAAAAGGATATAGATTGGCAACTTGGGCACAGAAATGGCAGATGGAGTTTAATCCAGACAAATGCAAGATGATGCAGTTTGGATGATCAAATTGAAGTTTGAATTCTCCTGTAAATGGCAGAACCCTTGGGAACATGAATATGCAGACGGACCTGGGCATGCAGGTCCATGGTTCCCTAAAAGTGGCAACACAGTGGCCAAGGTGATGACGAAAGCAGACAGCATGCTTGCCTTCATCGGCCAGGGCATAGAGTACAAGAGTTGGCAAACCATGTTGCAGTGATATAAAGGTCAGGCAGCATCTGAGGGGTAGGAGAGTTGATGTTTTTGGCATAAGCCCTTCATCAGCAATGAGGATCTGATCTCCAGCATCTGCAGTCCTCGCTTTCTCCTGCGGCTATATAAAACCCTATGAGGCTGCATTTGGAGTATTTGGTCACCACACAACAAGACAGATGTGGAAGCTTTGGAGAGAGTATAGAGAAGGTTCACCAGGATGTTGCCTTCTCGAGGACATTGGGTTTGAGGAAGGATGAAACAGATGAGGATTGTGTTCACTGGAAAGATAGCGGCTGAGAGGAGACCTGTTAAAGGTCTACAGAGCTATGAAAGGCCTAGATGGGGTGAATAGTCAGAGGCTTTTTCCCAGGGTTTAAGTTTCAATTACAAGGGGGCAGAAGTTCAAGGTGAGAGGTGGAATGTTTAAGGGAGATGTGCGAGGGAAGTTTTTCACGCAGAGAGTGGCAAGTGTCTGGAACACACTGCCAGAAGAGGTAATGGAAGCAGATACATTAGTGACATTGAAGAGGCATCTGGATGGTTACATGAATCAGGAGGGAATACAGACCCAATCTTTTAGCTTAGTTAGGGCTTGGTGATCGTCACAGACTTGGAGGGCTGAAGGGCCTGCTCCTTTGCTGTACTTCTCTCTATTCTTTGTTCTTAACTGCTTAAAAATTTCCCAGTCTCATTGTAAGTGTAAGGAGCAGACAGGTCGAAGATCGAAATAAGTAAATAAAGAAGTGTTGTCAGAATTTTATTGGTTAATGGTGAGAGAAACACAAAAATGGTTGCAGTAGATCTGCTGCCAGACCCATATGTAATTATCATGAAAAATTCACTCTGGAGCAGTTTCACCAGATCTTTGGTCTTCTCTGGATTCCTCAGCTATAGCTTCTTCAGCAGATTTTAACTCTTCCTTTGAATGATCAAATACTGCTTCTTCACCAGATTTTTGATCTTCCTTTGATTGTCTGCTCTTGTTTTCGCTATTAGGTTTTGTTATCTCTAATTGTCCAGTGACAATTTCTTCATGTATTGAACCTCTTTCGAAGCTTCCAGTTGTGGTTACTTTGTCAGGTTTTGGTGGCACCTCAAACATTCTCACCAATGAGGTTTCACTGGATTCTGACACTGCCTTTGCTTGTTCAGTTGCTGTCATGTTAACAGATTTAGTTTTGTCCTTTGGATGCATGTGCAATTCAGTCGTTCTTTTGAAATGTTTCCACTGGTCAATCACAGCCCTTTCCAAAGTTTTTAACCTGTTTTTGGAGGCACTATTGTCTTCGAAAACTCTGTCTGTGCCCAAAATGTGCCTGTCCTCAATTGGTTTCTCCTCATCTTTGACTAATCTATTCTCACTCTCAGACTCATGACCATCCTTTGGAACCTTTGTGAATCTTATGGAATGTTTTCTGGTCAATGTGTGCAATGGAATAAACTTGGAAGAGTAATTTCTGTGACAGTAGGTGGAAGTAGCCATGGTTTGTGTGTCGTGGAAGGGCACAGTGCACATGATGAAGTCCGTCATATTAAGTTCAAATAAAGGAGAGGGATTTGTGATGACAAATCTGAAAGAGAACAGCACAAATCACTTAGAATCAGAATGACGCAATACAAACGGAGATTATTCAGCCTGCTGAACTTGTGCTGGCTCTTGTTTAGGCTGTACAATCTGTCCCACTTTATTGCCCCTTCCCATAGCCCAACACGTTTCCTTTTAAATTATTCACCTAATTCGCTTTTGAATGTTACTTTTGATCGTATTTGCACTTTCTTTAAAAACAGCTCACACCAACTTCGCTCACAGAGCCAAAAGTGGCAAATTGAAGCAGTGGAATTTGGTGCCATGGTTTGGTTATCTGTCCAAAAAACTTTCTTTGGCTTGTTTTTGTTTTACACTCCTGTGGAGAACTTGAGGATATTTCTTTTCTTGAAAGATATCAAATTAATGTGTGCAGTTCACTTCCGATGAGACTTTACCCAGAGGGAAAAGCCAGTAATAACACTTGGAAATGGACATCCTGGTCATCCCAGGTTTCCAATTATAAGAATATAAGAAAAGGTGGACTAGTATGTTTTAATGGATTTTTCTTCCTGAAGCATAAAGATTCCACAGCATCATTCTGCAGAAGGGCAATGGGATTATGTCCAGTGTCCTGGCCTCAACTAGCATCACCAACAAAGTAGATCATTTGGCCATTGGATCACTGTTGCTATATTTGGTTGGTTGCCACAACGTCTGTGTCACAACAATGATTTTGTATTAACTCAGCTGTCCTGACTGAAGTTTTGAGTCAATGCAACAGACTGATGTATGCAACTGGTACATGCAACTGAGGTAAGTGACTAAATAATTTATTTTTCATAGCGGCGTCAGTCTGTGTAGTGTTGATGAGCACAAAAGCAATTCTGTTTTCCTTGCACTATATCATGGTGCCTAACAGAACACATGAGTAATGTCTGAATTACTTTAATGGCCCAGGCAAATGCCACCTCCTATAGTACTCCACTAGTCAGTCTAGGTGAAGTTCTCAGCTCCCTGGAGTGGACCATGCAATCCATCAGCTTCTTAGCTTAGACATTACCCACTTGAGTGAAGTTGACAGTAAGATGGAGGCGGAGGTCGGGGTGGAAGGTGTTAGTGTAGTGGATGAACTGTTCAACCTCCTCGTGGGAGCACGAGGTAGCGCCGATACAGTCATCAATGTAGCGAAGGAAAAGATAGGGGGTGGGGCCAGTGTAGTTGCGGAAGATGGATTGTTCCACATACCCTACGAAGAGGCAGGCATAGCTGGGGCCCATGCGGGTGCCCATGGCTACTCCTTTTGTTTGGAGAAAGTGGGAGGATTGGAAAGAAAAGTTGTTCAGGGTGAGGACCAGTTCGGTCTCATCTCGGCATACCTCGACACGGTCCTGTCCCCATTAGTCCTAGAACTCCCCACCTACGTTCATGACACCACCCACGCCCTCCACCTCCTCCAGGATTTCCGCTTCCCCGGTCCCCAACGCCTCATCTTCACCATGGACATCCAGTCCCTGTACACCTCCATCCCCCATCACGAAGGACTCAAAGCACTCCGCTTCTTCCTTTCCCGCCGTACCACCCAGTACCCTTCCACCGACACCCTCCTTCGACTGACCGAACTGGTCCTCACCCTGAACAACTTTTCTTTCCAATCCTCCCACTTTCTCCAAACAAAAGGAGTAGCCATGGGCACCCGCATGGGCCCCAGCTATGCCTGCCTCTTCGTAGGGTATGTGGAACAATCCATCTTCCGCAACTACACTGGCCCCACCCCCCATCTTTTCCTTCGCTACATTGATGACTGTATCGGCGCTACCTCGTGCTCCCACGAGGAGGTTGAACAGTTCATCCACTACATTAACACCTTCCACCCCGACCTCAAATTCACCTGGACAGTCTTGGACTCCTCCCTCCCCTTCCTAGACCTTTCTGTTTCAATCTCAGGCGACCGAATCAACACGGACATCTACTACAAACCAACCGACTCCCACAGCTACCTGGACTACACCTCCTCCCATCCTGCCCCCTGTAAAAACGCCATCCCATTCTCCCAATTCCTTCGTCTCCGCCGCATCTGCTCCCAGGAGGACCAATTCAAAATACGTACAACACAGATGGCCTCCTTCTTCAAGGACCGCAATTTCCCCCCCGACGTGGTCGACGGTGCCCTCCACCGCATCTCCTCCACTTCCCGCTCCTCCGCCCTTGAGCCCCGCCCCTCCAACCGCCACCAGGACAGAACCCCACTGGTCCTCACCTACCACCACACCAATCTCCATGTACAGCGCATCATCCGCCGTCACTTCCGCCACCTCCAAACAGACCCCAGCACCAAGGATATATTTCCCTCCCCTCCCCTATCAGCTTTCCGTAGAGACCATTCCCTCCGCGACTCCCTTGTCAGATCCACACCCCCCACCGACCCAACCTCCACTCCCGGCACCTTCCCTTGCAACCGCAGGAGGTGCAACATTTGCGCCCACACCTCCCCCCTCACTTCTCTCCAAGGCCCCAAAGGAAACTTCCATATCCGCCACAGATTCACCTGCACCTCCACCCACATCATCTACTGCATCCGCTGCAGCCGGTGTGGCCTCCTCCATATTGGGGAGACAGGCCGCCTACTTGCGGAGCGATTCAGAGAGCACCTCTGGGCCACCCGGACGAACCAACCCAACCAACCTGTAGCACAGCATTTCAACTCCCCCTCCCACTCCACCGAGGATATGCAGGTCATTGGACTCATCCACCGCCAAACCACAACAACCCAACGGTCGGAGGAGGAGCGTCTTATCTTCCGACTGGGAACCCTCCAACCGCAGGGGATGAACTTGGACTTCACCAGTTTCTTCATCCCCCCTCCCCCCACCTTGTCTCAGCCGGATCCCTCCAGCCCGGCACCGCCTTCCTGACCTGCAGTCTTCTTCTTGACCTCTCCGCCTCCATCCTACTCCGACCTATCACCCTCACCTTGACCACTTTCCACCTATCACATTTCCAACGCCCCTCCTCCAAGTCCCTCCTCCCTACCTTTTATCTTCTCCTGCTGAACACTCTCTGCTCATTCCTGAAGAAGGGCCTGTGCCCGAAACGTCGAATCTCCTGTTCCCTGGATGCTGCCTGACCTGCTGTGCTGTTCCAGCAATAAAGTTTCAACCTTCATGTCCAGTGACCCTTCTGCAGAAATATTCCGATGACAAGTCGTTGGACTTGTACATTAACTCTGTTTTCTCCCCACAGATTGTTTCAGATCGTCAGCACTGGCAGTTCTTTGCTTTACTTTAAAGTTATGGTATGCTCATTTGAGGACACAGTCAGCTCTGCTGTAACGGTTCTGTTATTGTGTAATCTGGTGTTATAAGAAAATCACTTAAAGCAGCACTATTTAAACTAATGGGGGCCAGAGTCATGTTAGAACTAAGACATGCATTAAAAGTTTGTGCGATAGATACAGTGTCCCCAATTCATCAATTGCATGTTATCAAAGTTGCATTAATGAAATGCGTGTTATCGCAGAGGACCTCTATTTTCAGAAGGGTATTTCATGCACAAAGGCTAGTGGAAATCCAGAACTCTCCTTCAAAAAGCTGTTAAGGTTGAGGACCAACTGAAAATGTCAAAACTGAGATGGGTAGCTTTTTGTTGGATAAGGGGATTAAATGGGAGAATTACAATACCAATCAGTCCTTCAGGTTTTTAAAAAATTCATCTGTGGGTTGTAAGCATCATTGGCTGAGCAGCATTTATGGCCCATGCCGAGTTGCCTTTGAGAAGGTGGTAGTGACCTGCCTTCTTGAACTGATGCGGTCCACGTGCTCTGAGTCGACCCACAGTGCCACTAAGGAGGAAATTCCAAAATATTGACCCAGCGAGACAGTGAAGGAAGAGCAATATGTTTCCAAGTCAGGATTGTGAGTGGCTTGAAGTGGAACTTGCTGCCCTTGTCCTCCTAGATGGAAGTGGTCTTGGAGTTGGTAGGTGCTGTCTCAGGATTTTTGGTGAATTTCTGCAGTGTGTCTTGTAGATTGTACACACTGCTGCTGCTGAGCATAGCATTCTGAGTTATGATTCGGAGATGCCGGTGTTGGACTGGGGTATACAAAGTTAAAAATCACACAACACCAGGTTATTGTCCAACAGGTTTAATTGGAAGCACTAGCTTTCGGAGCGACGCTCCTTCATCAGGTGGTAGTGGAGGACACGATTGTAAGACACAGAATTTATAGCAGATGTTTACAGTGTGATGTAACTGACATTATACATTGAAAAATACCTTGATTGTTTGTTGAGTCTTTCATCTGTTCGAATACCATGATAGATTCACTTCTTTCATGTGTAAATCACAAAACTTTTTTATAAAAGTTACATTCTCAGGTTAACTGTAACAATTGATGTTAGCCAGATACTATGTTGAAGGTGTTTGCCCTGTGTTCCCTGTCTGTGCCATAATATTTAGACTGATTTGAAATAAAAAGTGAGTTAATAACCTTACATGAATTTATGCAGTTTTTGAGCAAAGTACAATGTAACTCTGCAAGTACAAATTCACCCCACAAACATATATGTGTGTGTGTTCTTCCTGCAACACATTATCAATGAGGATGAGCACCTCACCAAGACCTTCTCCACACCTCCACTGCTCACCTTTAAACAACCGCCAAACCTCAAACAGATCTTGTTCGCAGCAAACTGCCCAGCTTTCAGGACAACTCCATACAACCCTGTCACGTTCGGCGCTGCGAGACATGTCAGAGTGTGGACATGGATACTACCATTACACTTGGGGACACCTCCCACCATGTACATGGCAGGTTCTCATGTGACTCAGCCAACGTTGTCTATCTTATATGTTGTGGGCAAGGATGCCCTGAGGCATGGTACATTGGAGAAACTGAGCAAAGGCTACGGCAATGGATGAGTGGGCACCGCCCAACAATCAACAGACAGGAGGGTTCCCTCCCAGTTGGGGAACACTTCAGCAGTCCAAGACATTCGACCTCGGACCTTCGGGTGACCATCATCCAAGGCAGACTTCAGGACAGGCAGCAGCGAAAAATGGCCAAGCAGAGGCTGATAGCTAAGTTC
This sequence comes from Chiloscyllium plagiosum, assembly GCF_037043375.1. Classification (NCBI taxonomy): domain Eukaryota; kingdom Metazoa; phylum Chordata; class Chondrichthyes; order Orectolobiformes; family Hemiscylliidae; genus Chiloscyllium; species Chiloscyllium plagiosum. The sequence goes on along the minus strand of NW_028270186.1, from coordinate 979,669 downwards.
CACACCCATAGGGAGGGCCTCAACCGGGACCTTGGGTTCATGTCACACTACAGGTGACCACCATTGCACTATACATACGCACAGATATTCCTACACAAACGCGCACACGCAAACACATATACATTTGTGGGGTGAATTTGTACTTGCAGAGTTACATTGTACTTTTCTCAAAAACTGCATGAATCCATGTAAGACTCTGTTAACTCAAGTTTTAGATTAGAATGAGATGAAACATTATGGCACAGACAGGGAACACGGGGCGAACACCTTCAACATAGTATCTGGCTAACATCAATTGTTACAGTTAACCTGAGAATGTAACTTTTATAAAAAAGGTTTGTGATTTACACATGAAAGAAGTGAATCTATCATGGTATTCGAACAGATGAAAGACTCAACAATCAAGGTATTTTTCAATGTATAATGTCAGTTACATCGCACTGTAAACATTTGCTATAAATTCTGTGTCTTACAATCGTGTCCTCCACTACCACCTGATGAAGGAGCGTCGCTCCAAAAGTTGTGCTTCCAATTAAACCTGTTGGACTATAACCTGGTGTTGTGTGAATTTTAGCATTCTGAGTTGATTCACTGGAGATGCTGAGTTCTGTTTTGTTCCTATATTACGATGTTCCTGTGACAGATGTCAACAATTGTGGCAGATGTCAACAAATTAAAATGCAGTGGTCAGGGCTCTGAATAGATGTGCTGGGTACATCAAAATTGCACAATAATCAAAAGAATTACCGCTTCTTTGATTGCTTTTCTGGATCTTGCAATCGAAATATTCCAAAGCAAAGTATCCCATAAACATTCAGTGCTTTGCAAAACAGATCCATGTACCTTCCTCCATCCTAGTAAAACCAAAATATGATAAAAACCATCTGACGATACATGAATAAAATGAATAAGGTCAAATCATTATATTGCAATTGAAACCTACCTGGTGAAGTTCTCACACAACCTTGAAAGGTGAATGTTGGGACAACTGAAACATAGGTGTTGACCTTGTCTTTCACAGGCACATACATACTGCTTGCCTTAATGTCCCAGTAGCTCTCACATTGAAGTCTGCAAGCTTAACACAAGCCATGAAAAAATGTACTTACGTAGTCATAGAGATGTACAGCATGGAAACAGACCCTTCGATCCAATTTGTCTATGATGACCAGACATCCCAGATGAATCTAGTCTCATGTGCCAGCACTTGACCTATATCCCTCCAAACCCTTCCTATTCATTTACCCATCCAGATGCCTTGTAAATGTTGTAATTGTACCAGCCTCCACCACTTCCTCTGGCGGCTCATTCCGTACACATACTACCCTCTGTGTGAAAAAGTTGGCCACCATGTCCCTTTTAAATCTTTCCCCTCTCATCCTAAACATATACCTCTAGTTCTGGACTCCCTCACCTTACGGCAAAAACCTTGTCTATTTGCCTTATCCATGCCCCTCATGATTTTATAAACATCTGTAAGGTTACCCCTCAGCCTCCGACACTCCAGGGAAAACAGCCCCAGCCTATTCAACCTCTCCCTATAGCTCAAATCCTCTAACCCTGGCAACATCCTTGTAAATCTTTTCTGAACCCTTTCAAGTTTCACAACATCGTTCTGATAGGAAGGAGACCAGAATTGCATGCAGTATTCCAAAAGTGGCCTAACCAATGCCCTGTACAGCTGCAACATGACCTCCCAACTCCTGTACTCAATATTCTGACCAATAAAGGAAAGCGTACCAAATGCCTTCTCCACTATCCTGTCCAACTGCGACTCCACTTTCAAGGAACCATGTTCTCTTTGTTCAGCAATAATCCCCAGGACCTTACCATTAAGTGCATAAGTCCTGCTCTGATTTGCCTTTCCAAAATGCAGCACCTCACATTTATCTGAATTAAACTCCATCTGCCACTTCTCAGCCCATTGATCACCTGATCAAGATCCTGTTGTAGTCTGAGGTAACCTTCTTCGCTGTCCACTACACCTCCAATTTTGGTGTCATCTGCAAACTTACTAACCACATCTTGTGTTCACATTCAAATCATTTATACAAATGATGAAAAACAGTGGACCCAGCACTGATCCTTATGGCACACCACTGGTCACAGGCCTCCAGTCTGAAAAACAACCCACCACCAACACCCTATGTCTTCTACCTTTGATCCAGTTCTGTATCCAAATGGCAAGCTCCAACTGTATTCCATATGATCTAACCTTGCTAGCCAGTCTACCATGAGGAACATTGTCAAACGCTTTACTGAAACCTGTAGACCTCTGCCCTCTTCAATCCTCTTCGTTACTTCTTCAAAAAACTCAATCATGTTAGTGAGACGTGATTTTCCACACGCAAAGCTGTGTTGACTATCGCTCACCAGTCCTTGCATTTGATGGACAAGCTGCTGCTCTAAGCAGTCCCAGCTGATAGACAGAACATCTTTATCTTACTAAAAGCTTATCTTGACAAAGTCATTTGCTGGTGTTGCCAAATTTTGTTGAATATTTGAAACTTTCCTTATCCTAAGCACCCACCTTCACATTTCCAGCATTGATTCCTTGACAGTTCTACCCTCAGACATAGCCACTACCTTTTACCATGGCCAGTTGAAAAGCAAGCCAATACTGTCAGTAAAATTATCTTACCTTTTTCATCAGCATTGTTTTTTGCAACTAGTCCCACCAGCTCCTGATCCGTGTCATAACATGTAAGAATAGGTTGATTAAAAATATCTACACAAGTGATGAAATAAACGTATTATTTTGGGAAGTCTTCAAAGAGTCTGCAGATTGAGTAACTTTTTGAAGGCTCCGACTTGTTTTTGCAACCAATGTATTTATGTACATTGCGCAGTGAAGAGTTTGGTCACTGATGATCAATTTATGAGACCTGGCAACAATAAAACCATTGAATGCCAAGGAAAGACTGTTGAGTTTCTCTGCCTGGACATAGACAATTCTTGTATGGCCACTCTCAGACCCGGCCTGAATGATGTTAAGTTTTGCTGTATGTGGGCACAGACTACTTTCATGATCTGAGGACTGGAACTGGAACAGGGAAACCTGAAAGAATTCTGTCCAGGGGTAGAGAGCAGAAGAGATATTTCCCAGATGTAACTGTAAAACAGTCCCAAAACAATCCAGGAAGAAATTTGGGAGAAACATCTTCATACAGAGAGTGATGAGAATGTGTAGCTCACTACCACCTGAGGTGCATAGAGGTATTTAAAGGAAGCAAAATAAATGCAGGATGGATAAAGAACTGGAAGAATGATGGTGTGGATCAGAGGAAACTGATCTGGATAATGAATGTCAGCTTGAGCCAATTGAGTGGATTGGACTATTTATGTACAATAAGTTCATTGACATCTTTTGTCTTTAATTATGCCAATTTTTGTGATGGAGCACAACTTTGACACTGCACTGAGATGCCATGTGAGCTGAGTTTGAATCTTCTGACTCAGTGGCTCGAGCCAGGAATCACAGCCCCTTTCACAAGTTGACAACCTTGGTACGTCCTTTTGACGCAAGCAAAGAAGACTCAGACACCACCTAGTGTGGGAACATGACAGATAACCTACAGCAAACTCTGCAAAGCGCTCGTCACACAGGGTGATTCGTGCTAGCTTGCAACGGTTCCGCTGCTGTACTTTGTCCTGAGCATGGATGCTACCCCTCAGGGAATCCTCATCAGCCAACTGTTCTTCGAGCTCCGGTGTCCCACCCCCAGTAACGAGGGTACGTATCAGCATCAGAATGTTGTCATTGAAGTATGTCTGGAAAGCAAAACATTACAGATGCTTGTGAGGTTCATGGAAGACAGGTTCATTTCTGATGAATCATGATTTTTTTCAAAGGTTCTCCAGGCCAGTGTCTCACCTTGCTCCCTTTCATGCTTCAACACATTCAAACTCTTACATTCACTCCATCAAATTCTGTCAACCTGTTCTCTTTGACCTGCATTTGTTCCCAATCCACCGAGACCTCTATTTTTAATCTCTCTTCCTTGTGTTCAAACCTTTCATGGCTTCAACCCTTTGCATCTCTGAAAACCTCTCAGCCCTCAAACCCTCAAACATTTCTGCACCACTCCATTTCTGACCTCTTGAGAATTCCCACTGTGGACCGAAGGGCTTATGCCCGAAACATCGACTCTCCTTCTCCTTTGATGCTGCCTGACCTGCTGCGCTTTTCCAGCAACATATTTTCAGCTCTAATCTCCAGCATCTGCAGCCCTCACTTTCTCCCATCATTCCACTTGGCCTGGGCCTGAATCTCTCGAATTCTTTTCCTAAATCTCTTCACCTCTCTATCTCTCCTGCCAGCTTTCCTCTTTGATCAAACTGTTAGTAACCTTTGTAATGTCTCTTTTGGTGTGTTAGCTGTTTGAAGGCACAAAATAAATGCAAGTTGTGGTTAGGTGAACTCTGATAACCAATTCTGTCCGGTTTCAACAGGGCCTGAACGCAGGAGCTCCATTGCCACCTCTTTGAAAAATAATTTCAGGCATTCTTGTTTTTTCTTTCACTTGTGGGATGTGGGTGTCGCTGGCTGGAGACGGTGGTGCAGAGCTGCCTTCTCGAACCGCTGCAGTCCAAGTGCTGTGGGTTGACCCACAATGGCCTTAGGGAGAGAATTCCAGGATTGTGACCAATCTACACTGAGGGAATGGCGATATATTTCCAAGTCAGGATGGTGAGTGGCCTGGAGTCAAACTTGAAGGGGATGGTATTCCCATGTATGCCATGCCCATATTCTTATAGATGGTAGTGGTTGGGGGTGGGGGGAGTTGAAAGTTGCTGCCTCAGGATCTTTGGTGAATTTCTGCAATGCATCTTGTAGATAGTACACACCGCTGTGACTGAGCATTGGTGGTGGAAGGATTGGCTGCTTATAAATGCAGTGTCAGTCAAGCGGGCTGCTTTTTCCTGGATGGTGTCAAGCTTCTTGCATGTTGTTGGAGCTGCACACATCCAGGCAAGTGGGCATAATCCATTACACTCCTGACTTGTGCCTTCTAGGTTTTGGGAGTTAGAAGGTGAATTACTCATTGCAGTATTCTTAACCTCTGACCTGCTCTATTGTCATTGTATTTATGTGGGGAGTCCAGTTGAGTTTCTGCTCAATGAAAGTTAAGGATCAGTGGTTAGATTGTCTCTTATTGGAAATGGTCATTGCCTAATATTTGTGTGGCATGAATGTTACTTGCTACTTGTCAACCCAAGTCTGGATATTGTCCAGATCTTGTTCCATTTGAACATGGACTGCTTCAATATCTGAGGAATCACAAATGGAGCTGAACTTTGTGCAATCATCAGCTAACACCCCAACATTTGATCTTATAATGGAGGAAAGATAATTAAAGAATCAGCTGAAGATGTTTAGTTGTAGAGTCATGGAGTCATACAGCATGGAAACAGACGCTCCAGTCCAACCAGTCCATGCCAACCATAATCCCACCTGCCTGTACTTGGCCTATATAGCTCCAAACATTTCCTTTTCATGTACCTACCTAAATGTATTTGAAAAATTATCACCACCCTCAACCACTTCTTCCTCTGGAAGCTCATTCTGCACACAAACTACTCTCTGTGTAAAAATATTGCTCCTCATGCCTTTTTTTAAATCTTCCATTAAGTCATTGAAGTCCCCCTGCACCTTACAAATCTCATTCCTCACCTCCTTGCGATATTTTTAATGAACCTATTCAGACATATTACGACACTCGTCTGGAGCAAGTGAAACTTGAACGCAGGCCTTCTGACCCAGAGGTCGAAACGGCACCATTGTGCCACAACAGCCCACAACTCACTTCTCTTCTTATGTCCCAGATAAATTACTATCCCAAGACCCCAATTATACCTCTGTCTTGCTGGTACAAAAGTCAACAATTGGACTTATATTTTGAACTTGTTTTTAATGAGAGCTATCAGGATTTCCAAATCCAGGGCAGATCTTTTAACCAACCAAATTTCACCTCAAGTGACGACACTCAGATCCAATTCATTCAGCTTAATCTGTGCTGAGATCCCAACGGCCTTGAAAAAATAAAGCAGTATCTCTTTAACTTACTGTGCACATCAAGGAATTCAAAATATTTGATGCAAACACACATCCACTGGCATATGGCTGTGTAAGGTAAAGATCCGTATCGGGATCGTCGCGATCCTCCTGATCCAGAAAATGGACGTTGGAATCGTGAACTGCAATTAAAAAGGAAGCTGAGAATAAAACAGTGTTGTAGCAACTCTCAAATTCCTTGAAGAAATGTGAGAGGGAGATAAGGTGCGTCTTGCAATTTTGGCAACCCAGCAGCCAAGGAGATAAATGATTCTGGAGGATCAGTTTCAATCACCTTAGCGGAGGATTAAATATGAGATGCTGAACACAAAGGGATGCAGTGGCATAGTGGGAGTGTTAATGGACCAGTAATCCAGAGGTGAAAATGTGTTGCTGGAAAAGCGCAGCAGGTCAGGCAGCATCCAAGGAACAGGAGAATCGACGTTTCGGGCATAAGCCCTTCTTCAGGCCCAGCTAATGCTCTGAGGATATTGGGTTGAATTAAATTTGAAATTCACTAACCCGCAATTAAAAGTAGTTGAGGGATGACCATGAATTGCGTATTATAAGAGCCCAACTGATTCATTAAAGTTCTTTCGGGAAGGAAGTACTGCCTGAACTGATGTCAATGTAACTCCAGCCACACGACCATGAAGTCCCTGAAATGGCTGAGTCAGCCATTTAATTGTACCGAACCATTACAGTGTTTCATGGAAAGAGTAAAACCAGGCAGATGTTCAGCATCAAACAACTCACCAGAAGCGACAACAACATACTCAGCCTGTCAACCCTGTAAAGGTCTCCTTACCTGGGCAGGATGAGATGGAAGACTTGTGTTCGATTTGGGAGAGCTGTGTCACAGACTGTCAAGCAATGGCCTAACATAGTCATATTCACAGAATCAAATCTTCCAGATAATGTGACGTCAGCAATGCTGCCTCAGCGGTGTACAGTCAGGAGGGAGTTGCCCTGGGAATCCTCAGTATTGACACCTGATCCCAAGAAGCCTCATGGAAATCTCCTGCTAATTGACACAGACGTCCTCCCCTTGGCTGATGAATTAGTTGACTTACATTTTGAAGTACATTGGGAGGGCACAGTGATGGCCGTAAAAGCACTGAATGTATTCTGGGTGGGTGATTTCAACGTTCATTGCTAATTGTGGTAAAATTGCTGGCTAAGTCCTGAAGGGTATAACTCCCTGACTGGCCCAGTGCCAGGTGGTGAGGAAACCAATGAGTCGAAAGGGTTTTCTAACCGTGTCTGTCACCCCAGACTGGGTGTCCAAAGATCAGGCATTTGATCTTAAATGAGATACCTGACCATACCCTCGCCATTCTACCTATAACAAACATGTCTGTCCATAACAGAATCAGTAGGAATGACCTCCACAAAATGCTTGCAGAAACAAGGTCCTGCCTTCACATTGTGGAAGCCCTCCAGCATGTGTGGCATTACCACATGCTAAACGGGACAGATTTCAAACAGATCTAGCAACTCAAGACTAGGCATCCATTAGGCACCGGCGGCCACCAACAGCAGAAACAGAATTGTACTCAATCACGTTCTGTGCCCCGGCATATCCCCCAGTCTACCATTCTCATTAAACCAGGGAATCAATCCTGGTTCAATGAAGAGTGGAGGAAGACACTCCTGGAGCAACATCAGGTTTGTCTGAAAATGGACTGTAAACCTGGTCAAGGTTTACTCACACAACATACCAAGCACTGCAAAAACAGCATGCAATGGACAAGGCAGAGCACCCTTACAATGATCAGATGACATCTAAGTTCTACAGTCCTGTCACTTCAAGCCACAAATGGTGGTGGACAATTAAACAACACGTTGTAGGAGGAGGCTCCCCAAATATTCACATCCTCAATGATAAGACCATAAGACCATAAGACATAGGAGCGGACGTAAGGCCATTCGGCCCATCGAGTCCACTCCACCATTCAATCATGGCTGATGGGCATTTCAACTCCACTTACCCGCATTCTTCCCGTAGCCCTTAATTCCTTGTGACATCAAGAATTTATCAATTTCTGCCTTGAAGACATTTAGCGTCCCAGCCTCCACTGCACTCTGTGGCAATAAATTCCACAGGCCCACCACTCTCTGGCTGAAGAAATGTCTCCGCATTTCTGTTCTGAATTTACCCCCTCTAATTCTAAGGCTGTGTCCACGGGTCCTAGTCTCCTCACCTAACGGAAACAATTTCCTAGCGTCCACCCTTTCCAAGCCATGTATTATCTTGTAAGTTTCTATTAGATCTCCCCTTAATCTTCTAAACTCTCATTGATTAAGGAACCTAGTGCATCATTGTCAAATAATAAGGCTGAAACATTTTCCACAACCTTCAGCCAAAAATACAAAGGAAGATGAAGATCAATCATTTCACATCCAGGACATTTCTGCTGAAGTTCATCAGGGTAGTGTCCTCGGACCAACCACCTTCAGCTACTTCATCAAAACCTTCCCTCCATCATAAGATCAGAAGTGGGAATGTTTGCTGATGATTGCAAAATGTTCAACATCATTCCTGACTTCTCAGATACTCATGCAGCTTATGTCCAAATGCATCAAGACTTGAACACTATTCAGGCTTGGGCTGCCAAGTGACAAGTAACTTCTGCCACACAAAGTCCAAGCAATGACCACCTCCAGCAAGAAAGACACCAACCAAAGCTCCTTGATATACAATGGCAGTACCATCACTGAATTCCCCTACTATCAACATCCTGGAGATTTCCATTAACAAGAAAATGAACAGGATTAGCTACAAGAACAGGTCAGAGACTAGGAATTCTACAGAGACTAACTCAACTCCTGACTTCTTGTCAACGATCCACAAGGCACATGGATGGAATACTCCCCACTTGCCTGGATGGGTGCAGCTTCAATAACATAAGAAACTTAACAGCATCCAGGAAAAAGCACCCCTTTCATTAGCACCACACTCACAAACATCCCCTCCCTCTACCACCAATAGTGGGACTAGTGTGTATCATTTACAAGATGCACTGCAGAAATTTACCAGTTCTCCTGTGACAACACCTTTGAAAACCACTTCCACTACCATCGAGAAAGACATGGACAGCCATATAGGGGAACACCACCAGCTGTAAGTTCATCTCTATTTATGCCTACTGCATTTTCTTGAGTGCTGCAAAGTCCAGGATCCACATATACCTTGGCTGTGGGAAGTTTGCCCCTTTCTTTTTCGAGATGCCTGTTTCTAGACTTTTGTTTGCAATTCACCTCCATGCACCTGGTTTTTGGACATCTGATCCAGGGGGTGTGTCGGGTCAGAAGACCTCCTCGATTCATGAATATTAATATTAATATTAATAGTCCCAGGCAGTGAGCTATGGAAGGGACCGTAATTTCACACTGTTAGCCTTTTTCTGAGCTGTGCGTATGCCCTTGGAGAGGAAGCACACAATGTTCAGTGGCACACTTGAGGATTTTCAAGGGCATTGGGTACCACAGGGCCAGAAATGAAATCAAATTAAATTTTGATTTTGCAAGTTTTTCTTTATCTTTTTTAAAATAAAGTGACAGTGCCCCCAAAAGGCTGCTTTGTTTTCCTCAATTTTTGGTCATTCTGATGTAATTTGGTGGATAAAGGTCAGTATCTCTCCAGAAAAGGAGTTGGATAGACAAAGGTTTGGAAGGTAAGGTTTAATGACCACCTCAACAGCAACTGGAGATGGACAATAAATACTGGCTGAGCCAACAACTCCTCCATCGAACATCCACCTGAGAGGGATGTCTCATCTGACAAATGGAATCTCGGACAGTGAAGCACTGCCTCATAGCTTCACAGTTAATGTTAGCGGAAATAATCTGCTCAAGACTCTGGAGCGGGACTGTCACTCACAACCAACAGTGTCAAAGATGAAAGTATTACTCTCAGAGCCACAGCTAAGACCACACAGCCCGTGCACTCATAGAACATAGAACATAGGACATAGAAGAATACAGCGCAGTACAGGCCCTTCGGCCCTCGATGTTGTGCCGATCCAAGCCCACCTAACCTACACTAGCCCACTATCCTCCATATGCCTATCCAATGCCCGCTTAAATGCCCATAATGAGGGAGAGTCCACCACTGCTACTGGTAGGGCATTCCATGAACTCACGACTCGCTGAGTAAAGAACCTACCCCTAACATCTGTCCTATACCTACCCCCCCCCCTTAATTTAAAGCTATGCCCCCTTGTAATAGCTGACTCCATACGTGGAAAAAGATTCTCACTGTCGACCCTATCTAAACCCCTAATCATCTTATACACCTCTATCAAGTCACCCCTAAACCTTCTTTTCTCCAATGAAAACAACCCCAAGTGCCTCAGCCTTTCCTCATACGATCTTTCTACCATACCAGGCAACATCCTGGTAAACCTCCTCTGCACCCGTTCCAGTGCCTCCACATCCTTCCTATAGTATGGCGACCAAAACTGCACACAATACTCCAGATGTGGCCGCACCAGAGTCTTATACAACTGCAACATGACCTCAGTACTCTGGAACTCAATTCCTCTACCAATAAAAGCCAGTACGCCATATGCCTTCTTCACCGCACTATTTACCTGGGTGGCAACTTTCAAAGATTTGTGTACATGGACACCAAGATCCCTCTGCTCATCCACACTACCAAGTATCCGACCATTAGCCCAGTACCCCATCTTTTTATTACTCTTACCAAAGTGAATCACCTCACACTTAGCTACATTGAACTCCATTTGCCACCTTTCTGCCCAATTCTGCAGCTTATCTATATCCCGCTGTAACCTGCCACATCCTTCCTCACTGTCTACAACTCCTCCGACTTTCGTATCATCCGCAAACTTGCTCACCCAACCTTCTAACTCCTCCTCCAGGTCATTTATAAAAATGACAAACAGCAATGGTCCCAAAACAGATCCTTGCGGAACACCGCTAGTGTCTGCACTCCAAGATGAAACTTTGCCATCAACTACTACCCTCTGTCTTCTTCCAGCCAGCCAACTCCTAATCCAAACCTCCAACTCACCCTCAATGCCATACCTCCGTATTTTTTGCAGTAGTCTACCATGGGGAACCTTATCAAACGCCTTACTAAAATCCATATACACCACATCTACTGCTTTCCCCTCGTCCACCTCCTTAGTCACCTTCTCAAAGAATTCAATAAGGTTTGTGAGGCACGACCTGCCCTTCACAAAACCATGCTGTATATCCTTGATCACATTATTCCTATCCAGATGTTCATAAATCCTATCCCTTACAATTCTCTCTAAGATTTTGCCCACAACAGAAGTGAGACTCACCGGCCTATAGTTACTAGGGTTATCCCTACTCCCCTTCTTGAACAAGGGAACCACATTTGCTAGCCTCCAATCTTCTGGCACTACTCCTGTAGACAACGAGAACATAAAAATCAAGGCCAATGGCTCTGCAATCTCCTCCCTTGCTTCCCAGAGAATCCTAGGATAAATGCCATCAGGCCCAGGGGACTTATCTATTTTCACCCTTTCCAGAATTTCCAACACCTCTTCTCTACATACCTCAAAGCCATCCATTCTACTTAATTGTGACTCAGTACTCACATTGACAACAATGTCCTGTTCCTGATTTCATGCTTGTTTCAGAATCCTTGGGGTTTCAAAGTTTGCGCTCTGAGTTGAAGCCAGAGATTATTACTGGAGTGTAACTGCAGTCTGATTGTGATGAGAAATTTATAGATCACTTTAAACAGACTTTAGAAAGACATAAGCATTTACCAAGTGCGGTGATGACAGGAATTCTGTAGTAATGCTTGTTCTCGACGGTCGATATATCAGCACTTGGATGATCATTTCCTGTGAGACAATTGTTAATTGTGAGTAAAGTATTTTGGAACAAGTTATGATACAATGGTTTCTCAATGGCCTTGGTTTGAATACATGTCCCATAAAGATCACAGGTACACACAATGTTACTAACCCAGTAAACATGTGGGGTAGGAATTGCCCATTGGTTTCATGGTCCTTGCTGTCAAGCACAAACACGGATGGTCAACCCATGCTGTGTGAGGACCAGTCACTTGCCAGTGATTTTCCCTAAATGGGCCATTAATGACCAGGGGACAGGCTCACCATCCTAATTCCAGATAAGTAAAGAAACTTTCTTCTCTCAGTCATTCCATGGAATGTATTTACCACAGAGCACTGTCAAGGCTGAGTTGTTAAGTGTATTCAAACTGTCAGAAACAGAGTTTTCATCAGCAAGGGGATTAAGGGTTATGGGAAAAAGGCAAGAAATTGGAGTTGAGGATTATCAAATTTGCCATGATCTGTTGAAGGGAGAAGCAGATTTGATGGACTGATGGCGTTCAGGCCTCTCTTTGTTTCTCTGTCATGATTTTAAAAACATTGGCTGGCTCTCTAGGTTAAACAGCCGATAAGAGATTCTGTTACTTGAAAGCAGCAACAGAATGTAAGGCATTTAACAGATACTCTAATAGCACAGAATTCCTTCAGTACTGACCCTCCGACAGTGTGGCACTCCCTCTGTATGGACCCTCCAATAGTGCAGTGCTCAGTCAAAGTGGTGCTCCCTCAGTTCTGACCTTGTGACAGCACAGCACACTTTCAGGACTGACCCTGTGACAGTGCGGCGCTCCCTCAGTACTGACCCCCTGACTTACTCAGTGTTACACTCTGTACTAAGGCGGGCGTTTTACCCAAGACCAACTCGGGAAAGGGGTGAACATCCTTGACCTCCTTTGTCAGAGAAGAGAGCACTGCCCATTTGATCATAATTAACACATCTCATTATGTGGTCTGAGTATCTGATCCTTGATTGAAAAGGAAAATCAAAATCATTGAGAATCTCACAGCTGTAGCCCACTGTCTGGTGTGTGATTGAACATGAACACCAAAGGATTGGTACCTAATTAACTGAGTTATCACTGGCTCATTTCTCAGTTGGCACACTTCCAGTGGCTGTCAGTTGTAGTGCATGTTAATTCATGTTTTGGTGTCTGATATTCTGTTCTACTCTTCTGGTTTGTACAATAAACACTGAGATAAGACAAGTCGAGTAATTAAGACTACAGAGTCTGATGTACAGAAATGAAAGTCAACTCACATTTCATTTAGAAATGTCATCTCCTTATCATGGAGAAGTGTACATCTGAAGCCCTGTCATAGTAGATTTGTCCTGACATCCACTCTCCTCCCTCTTACCTATTCTCATCATCCCCAGCCCTTCAATTTGGGGGTGTGCAGCATTTAATAGATGATGTACCTGACTAGTTTCCAGCTTCAGATGCAGATCAGCCATGTTCTGATGCTGCACCAACCAGTGTTTTGGTCATTAAAGATTCCCAATGTTCAAATTGTTTTCTTTTGTGCATATGTCTTTGATTTCCTTGCAGATTTGCTCCTTTATTTCTCCATCATTATCTGGAGACCTATGAAGATCCCAAAGTTATAGTCTTCCTTTCCTACCTTCTGAAATATAGCAAAATGGATTCTGTCCTTGCCCAGCATGGGTCCCTGTCTTTTTCCAACATTGCAATGTCTTTGCGAATCAGTGCTGCTATACCATTTTCTTTTCTGTGTTGTGTATCTTTTTGAAACACATTGTATCTTGCAATATGTAGTGCCCAATTCTGTCTCAACTTCACCTGTTTCCATTCTCTATATGAGGCTATTTGTGTTTGAAGTTCACGAACTGAATTCTGCAGTTTGTCCACTTACATAAGTGCAATCGAAACCTATCTCTGTATTCATCATAGTCCTCCTTCATCTGTTCCAGTATGAAAAGTCGTACTTCCTTGCTGATGACTGTTCAACATTTTCACTTTATTGGCCTTATTCTTCTTTGCTAGCTTATTATTCTCCGAATAATGTAGTTTAAACCACCCGTCACTCGGCAAGTTACTCCTGTTGTGATTACAATGAGGTCAATCAGGTAGACCTGAAAATATGAGCTCCATGTCCAATCTGGTCCAATCAGGGAGCCTTTGCTGACAGAGAAGAGCAGGAGTGTTCGACATCCTGTTCACTCGTGAGAGCTGGTTCTGTGGAAGCCAGACCAGTGTCAAGGACTGTCCTTGTGCAAATAAAGGGTGACTTGGTGACAGCGTATTGGCCTCTGCTGAGTTATTTCAACTACATCAAGGTACTTTAATATCTCATAACTTAAAATTTCTTAAACATTCAGCTCGTAAGCAAAGGTACCTGCAGCAGATTCCAATAACATGTCACTGATGTCCATGGATTCTTCAAAAAGCATTGCCTTGAGATTGAGTGTTGCTAAGATACACTCCTTGTCTTCCAGGGTCTTCTCCTGCAAATTGGTCCGATTTGATGAGATAATGACGGTCATGTCGCAGGAACTGATGCCAACTGCTTTTAAATCAGCACGACATAATGGTGAGCCCTGTATCAAAGGCCATAAGGTCATGAGACATAATCTTTTATCAATATTCAAAGATTCTAAAACACTGACTATGCTTGTTCTGACAACAAAAAGCCAATGCAGCAAGTGAGAGAGAAAGTGTATATCTCTAAGTGTTTTCACGGCTAGTCAGATACTCTAATTTTTGTCCTGTCACAAACATGGCAGGTAATTTGCACAAAGGAAGACCCACAAAATAATAACAGGGTTAGCAATGAGTTCTGCTGCACTGTCACTGAATTATTTGATAAGATGTACTGCACTGTCCAAAAGTCAGTACTGAGAGACTACTGCACCTTTGGATGTCAACTTGAGGCTATGTTTATCCTCTGATGCACATTGGGACTGTGGGATGACCAGAAATCATTCATATACTCATTACTGTTTATGGGAGCTTGCTGTAGACTGAATATCTGCTTTGACTGCTTCACAGTTTTGGCTTCAGTCTGGTTCAACTTTATTGATTGTAAAATGATTCAACTTGTCCCGAGATTGTGAAAGGTGTGGTGGAAATGCAAATTTTCGCTTTTTGAAAGCGATTGTTCTGAAATGATGTAATCAAATCTTAGGTCTTAATGCCCTGATCTTCTAATTTGGAGATGATGTTGTGGCCTGCATTTCATGTATCAATATCCCTCTCTGTGCTCACAGGGACATTCCACGTTGTTCAGCCTGCTAAGGAATAAGAGTGTCTCTTGCTCTTGCACTTACCGGTAAAATGAAGATCTTGGGGAAGTTGCTGATGGTTGGCCACTCCTGGTTTATGTAATCCAGAGAGCCCACAAACACAATGGCCTTGAGTTCATCGTAGGCGAAGCTGCTTGCCCGTAGAGGCATAACAAAGTTGCGCAGCCCTATCCCAGGGTACTGTGCTTCCCCGAAGATGCAGACTATCACGTGTCTGGAGAGTTGCAGTCTCGTTGCCATTGCACGATTCTGTAAGTAGGAACATTGGGACAGGATTTTATTTAAACGGATACTTCTTGTGATCAGGATCAAACCTGGAAAACAGGAGGAATCCATTCAACCTCTCGAGCCTATTATACAATAGATAAGCAGAAGATTGCACCTTAGTTTTACTTATTGCAGAAGACAGTTAAACCTGCCCAGAACTGGGCGCTGAGTGATAGTAGTGGTTACACATGTGGAAGTAAATGAAACAATAAAACAAAATAATCAACAAGATTTCAGAGAGGAGATTGTCCTGACTAACATCTCTCTCTCAACCAGGCTTAGGTTCTTCAGCCCATTGCTGTCTCTGGGTTTTTCTTCACACAGACCAGCAGCTATGTGTGTTTTGCAGCTACAAACGTCATATCAGAAACTAGAGAAGGGCATATGAAAGTCACTCAACATGGCAACTAACAAAATGAAATCATGCTTTATGTTCCTCCTGCAGGATGTTTGAGGGAGGGGTGACCACCAATGCTCCTGCCGACTTCATCTGCAGGAAGTGCAGCCAGCTCCAGCTCCTCACAGACCGCGTTAGGGAACTGGAGCTGGAGTTGGATGAACTGAGGATTATTCGAGAGGCTGAGAGGGTGATAGATAGAGGCTACAGGGACATAGTTACGCCAGAGAACAGAGGTAGCTGGGTAACAGTTCGAGGTGGGAAGGAGAGGAAGCAGGCAGTGCAGGGATCCCCTGTGGTCGATCCCCTCAACAATAAATATATCGCTTTGGATACTGTTGGGGGGGATGGCCAAGCAGGGGTAAGCTGCAGTGACCAGGTCTCTGGCATGAGGTCCGGCTCTATAGTTAGAGGGACAGACAGGCGGTTCTGTGGACATGGGCGAGACTCTCGGATGGTTTGTTGCCTCCTGGGTGCCAGGGTCCGAGACGTCTCAGACCGTGTCTTCAGAATCCTTAAGGGGGAGGGTGTGCAGCCAGAAGTCGTGGTGCACATTGGCACCAACAACATAGGTAGGAAGAGGGGTGGGGAGGTCATTCAGGAGCTCAGGGAGTTAGGCTGGAAGCTAAAAGCTAGGACAGACAGAGTCGTCATCTCTGGGTTGTTGCCGGTGCCACGTGACAGTGAGGCAAGGAATAGGGAGAGAGTGCAGTTGAACACGTGGCTGCAAGGATGGTGTAGGAGGGAGGGCTTCAGGTATCTGGACAATTGGACTGCATTCTGGGGAAGGTGGGACCGTACAAGCAGGACGGGTTGCACCTGAACCAGAAGGGCACCAATATCCTGGGAGGGAGGTTTGCTAGCACTCTTTAGATTAGATTAGATTAGATTACTTCCAGTGTGGAAACAGGCCCTTCAGCCCAACAAGTCCACACCGACCCGCCGAAGCGCAACCCACCCATACCCCTACATTTACCCCTTATCTAACATTACGGGCAATTTAGCATGGCCAATTCACCTGACCTGCACATCTTTGGACTGTGGGAGGAAACCGGAGCACCCGGAGGAAACCCACGCAGACACGGGGAGAACGTGCAAACTCCACACAGTCAGTCGCCTGAGGCGGGAATTGAACCCGGGTCTCTGGCGCTGTGAGGCAGCAGTGCTAACCACTGTGCCACCGTGCCGCCACTTTAGGGGGTTTAAACTAATTTGGCAGGGGGATGGGATCCGGACTTGTAGTCCAGCAAGTAGGTTAGCTGTTTTTCAGGATGTCCAAGAATGTAGGGAGGCTGTGGAGAAGGTAGCACTGACAGGGAATACTTGCGGACACAGAGGTGGGTTCAAGTGTGTATACTTCAATGCAAGGAGTATCAGAAATAAGGTGGGTGAACTTAAGGCATGGATCGGTACTTGGGACTACGATGTTGTGGCCATCATGGAAACGTGCATAGACGAGGGACAGGAATGGTTGTTGGAGGTTCCTGGTTACAGATGTTTTAATATGATTAGGGAGGGTGGTAAAAAAGGAGGAGGGGTGACGTTGTTAATTAGAAATGGTATAACGGCTGCAGAAAGGCAGTTCGAGGGGGATCTGCCTTTGGAGGTAGTATGGGCTGAAGTCATAAATAGGAAAGGAGCAGTCACCTTGTTGGGTGTTTACTATAGGCCCCCCAATAGCAGCAGAGATGTGGAGAAACAGATTGGGAAACAGATTTTGAAACGGTCAGAAGCCACAGGGTAGTAGTCGTGGGCGATTTCAACTTCCCAAATATTGATTGGAAGCTCTTTAGATTAAGTAGATTGGACAGGGCAGTGTTTGTGCAGTGTGTCCAGGAAGCTTTTCTAACTCAGTATGTAGATTGTCCGACCAGAGGGGAGGCCATATTGGATTTGGTACTTGGTAACGAACCGGGACAAGTGATGGGCTTGTTAGTGGGTGAGCATTTTGGTGATGGTGACCACAATTCTGTGACTTTCACCTTGGTTATGGAGAGAGATAGGTGCGTGCAACAGGGTAGGTTTTACAATTGGGGGAAGGGTAAATACGATGCTGCAAGACAGAATCTGAGGAGCATAAGTTGGGAGCATAGGCTGTCAAGGAAGGATGTCGTGGAAATGTGGAACTTTTTCAAGGAACAGATACGACGTGTCCTTGATATGTATGTACCTGTCAGGCAGGAAAGAGATGGTCGTGTGAGGGAACCTTGGTTGACGAGGGAGGTTGAATGTCTAGTAAAGAGGAAGAAGGAGGCTTACATAAGGCTGAGGAAACAAGGATCAGACAGAGTGTTGAAGGGATACAGGATAGCCAGGAGGGAGCTGAAGAAAGGGATTAGGAGAGCTAAGAGAGGGCATGAAAAATCTTTTGGCAGGTAGGATCAAGGATAACCCCAAGGCCTTTTATGCGTATGTGAGAAACATGAGAATGACGAGAACGAGGGTAGGTCCAATCAAGGACAGTAGTGGGAGACTGTGTATTAAGTCGGAAGAGATAGGAGAGGTCTTGAATGAGTACTTTTCTTCAGTATTTACAAATGAGAGGGACCGTAATGAGAGGTTCCCCATGGTAGGCTTATGCGGAAAGTCAGGAGGCATGGGATAGTGGGAAGTTTGGCCAGTTGGATAGAGAACTGGCTAACCGGTCAAAGTCAGAGAGTGGTGGTAGATGGTAAATATTCAGCCTGGAGCCCAGTTACAAGTGGAGTTCTGCAGAGATCAGTTCTGGGTCCTCTGCTGTTTGTAATTTTTATTAATGACTTGGAAGAGGGAGTCAAAGGGTGGGTCAGTAAATTTGCAGACGATACGAAGATTGGTGGAGTTGTGGATAGTGAGGAGGGCTGTTGTCGGCTGCAAAGGGACTTAGATATGATGCAGAGCTGGGCTGAGGAGTGGCAGATGGAGTTCAATCCTGTCAAGTGTGAGGTTGTCCATTTTGGAAGGACAAATAAGAATGCGGAATACAGGGTTAACGGTAGAGTTCTTAGTAAGGTGGAGGAGCAGAGGGATCTTGGAGTCTATGTTCATAGATCTTTGAAAGTTGCCACTCAGGTGGATAGAGCTTGTAGGAAGGCCTGTGGTGTATTAGCATTTATTAGCAGAGGGATTGAATTCAAGAGTCGTGAGGTGATGTTGCAGCTGTATAGGATCTTGGTAAGGCCACATTTGGAGTACTGTGTGCAGTTCTGGTCGCCTCACTTTAGGAAAGATTTGGAAGCTTTGGAGAGGGTGCAGAGGAGATTTATCAGGATGTTGCCTGGAATGGAGAATAGGTCGTACGAGGATAGGTGAGAGTGCTAGGTCTTTTCTCATTGGAACGGCAAAGGATGAGGGGTGACTTGATAGAGATTTATAAGATAATCAGGGGAATAGATAGAGTAGACAGTCAGAGACTTTTTCCCCGGGTACAACAGAGTGTTACAAGGGGACATAAATTTAAGGTGAAGGGTGGAAGGTATAGGGGGGATGTCAGGGGTAGGTTCTTTACCCAGAGAGTGGTGGGGGCATGGAATGCGCTGCCTGTGGGAGTGGCAGAGTCAGAATCATTGGTGACCTTTAAGCGGCAATTGGATAGGTACATGGATAGGTGCTTAAGCTAGGACAAATGTTTGGCACAACATCGTGGGCCGAAGGGCCTGTTCTGTGCTGTATTGTTCTATGTTCTATGCTTTTTGAAGGAGTTCCAAAATAGTTGATGAGGGAAGTGCGGTAGATGTTGTGTAATTACATTTTCAAACGCTTCAGTTCAAGGCTAATGGGGTCAGGCAGGAACAATGGGTTAAAACCACAGTCACTAAGGCAATATGGGCTCATTGGGTAAAATAGCCTCCTTCAGTGCTGTTGCCATTCTTTTCTCAAGCACCATGAACCTTTGAACCAAGCTACTGTGCTGGACACCGATTCACCGAATTCGTACAGATGCAAAAGCAGCTGTTTCTGGCTCGGCTGGAAGTCACTTTTTTTTAATAAGTGGATAGGTATTACTGGGGGCCCATTGTCACAGTGGTTAGCTGCATTAGTCCCATCACCTTGATGAGTTGCAGAGGAATTGACAAAATTGGCCAGGTTTTTCATCCGTTTGCTTCTCTACATGGAAGGAATTACATGGTTTTTATGTGAATTGGGATAGTGTTGTCAAAAATAGTGAAGGCTATATGGAACAGTCTAGAACAAGCAGAGATCAAATCTTTCCTGATGTGACATTATTCAGTCATAAAAAAGTTTCAATTTGTGGGCAAGTCCAAAACCAGAGGCTAGAAAAATATGTTAGGTGCAAAGAAATCCACTAAGTGGTAAGAATGTGGAACTCCTGACCACAGGGAGTGGTTGAGGTGAATAGCATTTAAAAGCAAGTTGTATAAACATAGAGGGAGCTAAGGAAAGTTGGTGACAGGATATGGAGTATAAAAACTGGCACAGAACACTTGGACCATCTGACTGATTTTGGTGCTGTAAATTCTGTACAAATCCCTACCATTGGGGCAGGGATTATCATTTCACAAGGAGATTGTGTTCCAAGATCATATGTCATGCCAGGAACTTAATGGAGCAGTGATTCTGACAGATCTTTTGATTGGAACTGTGGTGGAGGACCCAAGCACCTGGCATTGAAGCCAAACCCGTGGGAGACACTGAGAGAGGATACAGAAACTGATATTACAGCTCTTTTGATAACAGCAGCGCAAATCCGATTACCCACCAGTGTGACTTGATTGATGCCCTTTGGTGGGCACCAGTGGAACATGCCAGTGGAATCCAATTTCACCTTCTCTCTATTTAGCATTGTTTCAATCCTGTAAATAAAAATGCAACATCGGAAGAATAAAATGTCGCTTATCTCTATGTTCAGATTACGAAGGGAGATGAGCTTTGGCATTGAGATATAGTCACTGGATTGTGTCCTACCTTTAGAGAACTTAGCTGCTAACACTCACCATCTTTGTGAACCAGTGGTACGGATGTGGAGAGAAAAATAAGCGACAATATTCGGTTGCATAAAAATGTAGCCAAGGTGGCCAAATGCCTCTTTTAGCAGTTTGATATGTAAGCTTATTGGGTAGAAGAGAATAAGATTGTGGCACTGGATTCTTGTGTACTCCTTCCTGTCTTCCTGTGTTTATCTTGGCTGGTAATTTGGTGTGGTATGCTGAGAATATTACACACCCAGAAGGAGGTCATTTGACTCATTATCTGCATGAGTGATCCAATTGTCCTGCATCCTCACCCTTTATTTGATCCAACAACAACTTGCATTTAAGTAATGTCTACAAGATGGAAGAAAATGCTGCTGTGCTTCACGGAAACATTTCCTGACAGAATTTGATCCAAATCCCGGAGGTGGCCATGGGCACTCAGATGGAGTGCCAACTGGACCTCCCAGTCACCGCCCATTTTAATTTCCCTTCCCACTCCTCCGACATGACCATCGTTGCCCTCCTCCATTGCCACAATGCACCACATTGCGAATTGGAGGAACAACACCTCATCTTCTGCCTGGACAGCCTACACCCCGTAGGACTCAAATAACCTCTCTTCCCATCCCCCGACTCCCTTCCCAGCCTCTTCCCCTCCCTCATTCCTCTCATAGATCCTTCCTTCCAGCCACCAACCGGATTCATTCCTCCCATTGACCAATCAGGCCGTACACTCTACCTGTGTTTACCTATCCTTACCTCACCACTCCGCCCCTCTCCCCACCTGAACCTAGTAGGCTCATTCATAAAGTCAGGAAATATGAGATGCAGGGAGAGTTGGCTACCTGGATTCAGAATTGGCTGGCTGGTCTGTGGTGAGTGGTGACCCGCAGGGCTCTGTACTTGGGCCTCTGCTCTTTGTAGTTTTTATAAATGACTTGGATGAGGAGATTGAGGGGTGGGTTAGTAAATTTGCAGATGACACAAAGGTTGGAGGTGTCGTCGATAGTATAGAGGGCTAATGCAGGCTGCAGCGCGACATAGACAGGATGCAGAGCTGGGCTGAGAAATGGCAGATGGAGTTCAGCCTGGATAAATGCATTTTGGAACGTCAAACTCGAATACTGAATATAGGATTAAAGACAGGATTCTTGGTAGTGTGGAGGAACAGAGGGATCTTGGTGTTCAAGTACATAGATCCTTCAAAGTGGAGAAACAACTGGACAGGGTTGTTAAGAAAGCACATGATGTTTTAGTTTTCATTAACAGGGGGATTGAGTTTAAGAGCCCCGAGATTTTGCTGCAGCTCTACAAGTCCCTGGTGAGACCACACTTGGAATATTGTGTCCAGTTCTGGTTGCCCTACTATAGGAAAGATACTGAGCTTTTGGAGAGGGTGCAAAGAAGGTTTACCAGGATGCTGCCTGGACTGGGGGGCTTGCCTTATGAAGAAAGGTTGAATAAGCTCGGACTTTCTCTCTGGAGAGAAGGAGGAAGGGAGGAGACCTGATCGAGGTGTACAAAATAATGAGAGGAATAGATAGTCAATTAGCCAGACACTTTTCCCCAGGGCAGAATTGACTAGTAGTGGAATCATAGCTTGAAGATATTAGGAGGAAGGTATAAAGGAGACGTCAGAGGTAGGTTCTTTATGCAGGGAGTTGTGAATTCATGGAATGTGTTGCCAGCTGTGGTGGTGGAAGCAGAGTCATTGGGGACATTTAAGCGACTGCTGGACATGCACATGGATAGCAGTGAGTTGAGGGGTGCGTAGGTTAAGTTACTAGATTTTACATTGTGATTCAACCTCGGCACAACATCGTGGGCCAAAGGGCCTGTTCTGTGCTGTACTTTTCTATGTTCTATGTTCTAAACCCCCTCCCCCCCTTTATCTGCAGTTCCCCTTACTCCCACCACGAGTCCTGAAGAAGGGTTACAGTCAAAACGTTGATTTCTCAACCTCCTGAACCTGCCTGGCTTGCTGTGTTCTTCCAGCCTCCTGCTTGTGTATCACTAAACCAGTGAAGGCAAGAGAAGTTCAGG
Source organism: Chiloscyllium plagiosum (assembly GCF_037043375.1). NCBI lineage: Eukaryota > Metazoa > Chordata > Chondrichthyes > Orectolobiformes > Hemiscylliidae > Chiloscyllium > Chiloscyllium plagiosum. The sequence goes on along the minus strand of NW_028270186.1, from coordinate 956,874 downwards.
TGAACAAAAGCTTGCTCAAAGAGATAGATTTCACAAACTATTTCAGAGGAGATGAGAAAAGTATGGAGCAGGGTTAATCAGAAGGAAATTCTAGAATTCAGATCCAGGCAGCTGTTGTATCAAGTAATATTTCTGAAAGAGTCCATGTCAAAGTTGCACTAAGCTGCACCCAACTTGACAAAGTATTTTGATGGTGAGTCAGACAGTATAGCACAAGATGGAGACAAATACTGTGTATCATCTTTGGCTCCTGACAATTTTAAGAAATTATGTCAAAATAGTCAGTGTAATTTGTGCCCAATTACTATCATGCAATAAACTACTTATATTTACATAAGACAAACCTCTCTTCCCATGAAGCCTCACCAGTGGCCTCTACTTGACCAGTAATAATGAGACAGGCTCTTAAACTCAGTGTTGAAAGGAGGATTGAATGCACAATTTTGTCCTGTGGGTCTGTTTTTTCTGCTTACTGCTGTGGGAAGAGAAGAGAGCAAGGTTGCTTCTCAGCCTTATCGGACCACGGGTTGGCTGACATACAGATTATTGACTAGCTGGCTGACTGACTGCAGGGGGAAGAGAAAGGGACTTTGATGCTTGACTGCTTGCTGGCTAGGAATCTCAGCTTCGGGAGGAGCTGCTTAAAGAAGTGATGAGTGAGTTTTGTTTTAATTGCTGTTTTCTGCTGGGCTGCTACCTCCTTTGACTATTGTTAGATTTGAAGGAGAGAGGAAAGGGGAAATAACTGTACCAGTATCCTGTCACCAACTCACCCTTATTTACATGTGCACTGTACATGGGCTGTGACCAGCTAGCTCAAAGCCAGTCCCTCGACTGAAGAGACCTTCTGAATCTCCTGTTTATTTTTTTATATATAGAGTTGGAGGGGGAGGCCTCTGTTAATTTTTTTTTAAACCCCCACACTACCGCCTAAGTGCGGTAGTGCTTATTTTATCCCCAGCACCCATGGTGTGTGTGTGCAGGTGTGAGACACAAAGTGCACGAATCTTTATTCAAATTCCACCAGCAGGAAGATAGGAAAACACCCGGGTGGCCAGTGACAAACACTGCCCTTCACATCAAAGGGCAATGCTGTGTGATCAAAAACAGTGAAGGGGAGGGCAGGGATTAAATCAAAATAGAGTTGGAGGGAGAGTATATCCTGTTTATATCTGTCAGACTGGGCTCCCTGATTGGTCCAGGTTAACAAACCCAATCAAGTGTCTCACATTCAGTAAGATCCACCTGACCCTGGTTCCAGTCACTACTGAAGGACTAAGGAATGTATCATCTTGAGAGCTACTATTGCCTTTGCTGCTGCTGAGTCCAGAGAGAGAGAGAAAGAGAGAGATTGAATTTGGAGTGGTGGATGCTTTGTGGACTTCATTTTTGGTTCCATTGATTTTATTGGCTGCTGCTCCCATCTGAAATGGGGGGGCTGAGAAATGAACTACAAGATCCTAGGGTAGGGGTAGATGTTTGAGGGTGTGAGCTGCCATTTGAAGAAAATCCTGACCTGCTGAGTTCCATTGAAGATCCTGACTTCCCACTTTCCATATCCAGGAACAGCTGAAACAATTGACCATTGGAAGGTTATGAAGGAGTGTGTTTCTGTTTCTTTTGCTGTGTCTATTGAAGAGTGGTCCCCACTCTGCCAACAGGGGAAGACCAACAGCACACACACTGGAGATTGATACAATACCTACACCCAGCCTGTGCTTAATTTGATCTCTCCCTCTCTGTATTGGAAGCGAGCCCTTATAACGTTATATCTGTGGTCTCCACACCTCCTTCATAATTAATTTAGAATGAAACAAGGGGTGACAACAATATCTTCACCATCAGCGTGGCTGACCATCACTGATGTAAGAATGCATCTGTGGCTCCTGTGACCTGATCACAGAAGCATTGGGTGAAGAGCTACACCCAATGCAGTAAGTCTTCCACCAAGTCAGCCAGCCAGTCAGGCAATCAGGGAAACTGTCAGGAGCCAGAGATGACATGTCTTCTTCTGGGACACGAGGCAAGCAGTAAGTCACTACCAAGGTTCCGAGTCTCCTGCTTTTGTGTGATTTATTCACGGGATATGACTGTTGCTGGCTAGGTCAGAATTTATTGCCCAGAGAGTAGATAAGATGAGGGTAGATCCATGTTGTTGTGGGTCTGGAGTCACATGTAGGCCTGACCAAGTAAAACTGGCAGATTTCCTTCACTAAAGGACTTGAGTGAACCAGATGGATTTCCACAACAACTGACAGTGGCTGCATGGTGCCAATCAGGTTAACTTTCTCTTGCAAATTTTGAAATGAATTCAAACTTCATCATGTGCCATGCTGGGTGGCTGGGTCAAAATCTTGGATTTCTCTCCCTCAAGGCATTGTGGGTTAACTGTGGACTGCAGTGGAAGAAGAAGGACAACTCAAGGATAATAACTTTTGGTCCAGCCAGCAACGCCCACATTCCACAAATGAATTTTTTAAAAATGGGATTACAATTTGTGTCTCCAGAACATTAATCTGGGGTTTGGATTAACTAGTCTAGTGGCATTACTATGATGCCAGCAGTTTCCCTCGGACTTAGTGACTTCAGTCAGGTGTTGGTCTGCTTTTGAACCTGTGGCAATACTTTTCCATGAGCCCTCTGAAAGACGGTATACCCTGGTGATGTATTTCTTGTTCAGCAAAGGTTGTAAAGGTCAGACAGCAAATACAGTCCACTCAGTTTGACCTTAATTGTGGATAAACTTCAAGAATAAATTGGTGTAGAATGAACAGTCACATGAAAAATTGTGGGTTGATTCAGAAGAGTCTGGAAGGATTTGTTAAGCTAAAGTAGTTCCTTATGAATTTGCTGGAATTTTTGGAAGTGGTATCAGAGGGGAAGGCTGTTGATCTGGCCTTCCAGCAGGTGTTCAATACTGTGCTGCATTGCAATGAAGAAAGTTATAGGAGGTGGAATAAAAGAAACAGTAGCAATATGGATACAAAATTAACTGTGGTATGGGACACAGAATTATGCTAAAGTGGTGTTTCTGGAGCTAGAGGGAGTTTCTATTGGAATTCCCCAGGTTTTTGGGAACTGTAAATTTCCTGATATACATAAATGATCCAGATATTGGTGTGTTGGGGACAAATTCAAAGGCAGTGAACCCAGGAAAATTGTAAATAATGAGAAGAGCAGTGTTGAACTTCTGAAGGACATTGATATCTTGGTGGAGTGGACAGATAGATGTTGATCAAGTTCAGTGCAGAGAAGGGTGAGGATGATCTTGGACTGAGAGAGCACAGTTGTTGGGTAAGCAAGTGTAAATATTTATTTTGTACAAATCTAAATGGTAACTTGTTGTTGGCATGAAATGTAAAGCAGGGTGGCTGGTGTGTCGGTCAGTGTACAGTGCCGTGGCCAAAGACATTCAGAGGCTCAAGACAGTGGTGCTTGCCCCGAGGATACTCATGGTGTTGAGACAACTGAGATGTCCGTGGGCTTTTATTGAACTGACCCCTGTTCAGATAGAATTTACCATTGGCCTTGGGCACTGAAGCCTTCCTTCGGGAGCCATGACACAGTTTGAACCAGCTCGAAGAATCTCCATCTGTGCCCTTCTGTTTGGCATGGGGGGGTTTCCAGTCCACTCATGCGCCCTTCACTTCCTTACCTTGGTACGCTCTCCAGATACACTGTGGCATCCATGTGCTGTCTAGTCATGGTGGAAGTCCCCGGTGGAAAGTGCTCTATCTGGGTGTCCTCACCCTTACCATTAGGGATCTGGTCTCCAGCAGCTCTGTGCAACTCTTGATTAAGGCCTGACATTTTTAAGGCCTCAAGGAGCCAGTCACCTTAAGTCATTTCTTCAATATTTAACAGGAGTCCTTCTAAATCTCTGGTGCTCTTAAGCCTCCTGGTCCTGATCTTTAGACACATCATGTGGAGTGGGTAGGGAAATGGAATGGTCCTCTTCATGGCCTGACCAAGCTATTCCTTAACAGGTCCAGGCAGTATGCTGTGAAGGGAGCTGTTGTACACAGTCAACTGCCTGACAGATGTCCATGGTTATATCTGTGCCCAGGCACCCTTAGAGGGGGAGTGCGCCAAGCCCAATGGTACACTTCAGGAATACCAAGACCAGAGGGCACCAGATGGGGAGTGGAGTGTGACCTCACACCCTCCACTCACCAAAAAATGAAGTCTTAATTTAAACTTGTACATTTCCTTTATGATATTATCGCTTAGGAGCTATCAATCGAAAGGTTAATCAACTTGTTCATGAGTTATATTAAAACAGTAGAAGCAGGATTGATATCAGCACTGCATGTCAATCACACTGAGCCCACTGCAATAGCAGCTGAAGGCATGAAAACAACTGGAAGGATGAATGAAGTCAGGGATTTTCAAGCGGCCAAAGTTAGAAAGATGCAAATCGTCTCAGAAGGCTCTCTCTACCAGCCCTCTCGCCTATAGCTCTCAGTGAATGATATTTTAGGTCAGACTGATGTCAGTCCTTTCCATTAGAATCTTACAGCACATGATCAGTTACTGGATGACCTCTGATCTCAGATCTACACTGAGTTTACAGTCAGGTCAATTTGATCTCATAGAGACAGTCACTGCTGCTATTTGTTTCCCCACTTCGTGGAAATGGTTATTTTTGGCACAAGGTCTTTATTATGACAAGCTTACATTTTCCCAGTTGACTAAACAGAGCTGGTGTTACTCCTGCCTGATACCAACAGCAATAATTGAGATGCAGGCCCAGCTTAAATGAGGCAAAGAAATGTTTTCAAAGTGCAAGTGTCTGACGTGCACAGAAACACTAATTTGAAGGCGATCTTGCTTCACTTCAAGCCTTGTTCAGCTGCTTAGTCACAAATCTCTTGAGCGTGAGCCAGCAGGGCTTGTTTTGATGCTGAACTCCACCTTGCCCCCTTAATGCCTCAACCAGATTTATATTTAACCTTCCATCCTTTGAAGGAGAGAGGAGTGTTTCTGTTTTTAAGATTATTAACTTTCCATGAGAGGGCTCGGGAGGGATGCTGACAAGTTCTGATCTCCAGAGCTGGCTTTGGGCCCATGACTTTCCCTTTGCTTAATTAAATGAAGGCTCTGGGTAATGAAACAGCTCAAGTCAGGCTGCTCAAATCCTTGCATTCAGTAAACAAACAAAATCATCTTGTGAGGAAAGGGTCATTGGGTGTCAGGATCTTTGACTATTTGTTGGCAGTTCTGATCATGGCCTAGCATTCAGCCTATCCAGTCTGATCAGTTTTCCTTGCTTCCAACTTCCTGCATATATAAACAGTAACTTTGTAAAGCTGTTGGGATAGCTTGAGAAAACTGTTTTAATTGTATCCACTAAAGGCAAGCACAGCCTTTGTAAATCACTGGTCAGCTCATGAGTTGGCCAAGTCCAATTCTTGGCAGCACACTTTAGAAATGTCAGGTCCTTGGAGAAGATGCGAAGGAGATGAACTTGAATTTTCTCACAAGAATTATGGTCTTCAGTTACATGGAGAGGCTGAGGAATCTGGGATCATTCTCCTTTAGGTCGAGGAGAAAATCAGATTGATAGGGCTTATGGAGAGGCAAGTGAGACCAGGGGTGGATTTGAATTCTAATATGGAGACCTTTGTGAAATGGTAATGTGTTGGACAAGGAAGCTGACAGTATCGGAGCGTTGTGAGTCATTGATGATTAAAATTTTAATGAACTCCAGCTGATGTCTGATCCAGTCAGGATGACGGAAAATCAATGCAAAGTAGCGAAGGGAGAGAAAAGTTACGGACTCAAGTGTATCAGCTGCTAATGTTTCAGCCAGTGATTAATGGGCACCTACATTAAAACATTGAACTGGCGAGCAAGGTTGTCTTATCAAAGTTCTTGAGTAATTTGCTGTATCACAAATCAATTAGCAGGCAATCCATTTCCAAAAGGCTCCGGTAACATGTACAGAGCAGCTGTCAAGATGAAGACAGCTAGCTGCTAAGCCAGGAGATGGAGTGAAGGAGACATCTGAAATATGCTTTGTGCGAGAGCACTTCATCACCAGAGCTTCTGTCATCCTGCCTTTTGCCAAGTTTAGAAGAAACACTCATGACCCTGCTCACCAGACCTGCGCCAAAGATACTTTTGTCGCTTTGGATTCTGAAACTGAAGAAATCCACTGATAAATAAGAGAACAAAGAAACTGGATTAGACGGGCAGAAGAGCTGGCTCAAACTGGATGGGCACAACTGCTTGCTTCTGTGCATATGATTCAAATGTTTTTGTGTCCCCAGGGTTGGCAGGCTGGACATATTAGAGGAGAAAGTGAGGTCTGCAGATGCTGGAGATCAGAGCTGAAAATGTGTTGCTGGAAAAGCGCAGCATCCAGGGAACAGGAGAATCGACGTTTCGGGCATAAGCCCTTCTTCTGAAGAAGGGCTTATGCCCGAAACGTCGATTCTCCTGTTCCCTGGATGCTGCCTGACCTGCTGCGCTTTTCCAGCAACACATTTTCAGGCTGGACATATTAGTTGAGGAGTGATCGAATCAAGCTGTTTGAGATGTTAATCATGACAGTTCTATTCTCAGCTTACATGACCTACTCCGGGAAGAGTACAACTCTAGTACAAAAGCCTACTATAATCTAAAGCAGCCTGATCTAGTTTTCTCCACAAGCTGAGTATGATGTGAATATGTTGATCAGAATCCAAATGAAATGGAAGCTGAGGCTGTGATTTGGGATTCTCCATCCACTGAGGTAGAATTGCCTACACTTGACTCATGTGCAGAAAAGCATTAAGAGTTGGGATAGATCAAATATCTCTGCTGATGGGATGTTGTTTCCAGGACAAGGACTTAAACCACAGGTTCTGATACTGCACTTGGCTCCTTCCAATCACTGGCCAAATTATACCTCACTCGGTTGGTCTTGATTACTTTCATAATAACCATCAAAGGCTCCTTCATGTAAAGGCCAACACAGTCCAAGTCTCTTGCATGTGGGTTTCTGATCGAACTGATTAGCTGAACATACTCAAGGAACTGAATAGAAAAAGTGGGAAACTGGGCTTGATCTCCTTAGAGCAGACTGAGAAAGAAATTAGAATCCCTACAGTGTGAAAACAGGCCTTCGGCCCAACAGGTCCACACTGACCCTCCAAAGAGTATCCCACCCAAACCCATTCCCCTATATTTACCCCTGACTCATGCACCTAACCTACACATCCCTGAACACTGTGGGCAATTTAGCACAGCCAATTCACCAAATCTGCACAACTTTGGATTGTGGGAGGAAGCCCATGCAGACACGGGGAGAATGTGCTAACTCCCCACAGTCACACAAGGCTGCAATTGAACCTGGGTCCCTGGCGTTGTGAGGCAGTAGTGCTAACCACTGAGTCACTATGCCATCCCCTTTTTTACAGTGTGCAAGCAGGCCATTTGGCCTACACCAACCTTCTGAAGAGCACCCACCTAGACCAATTTACCCCTAATGCTACATTTAACCCTGACTAATCCACCTAACCTACATCCCTGAACACTATGGGCAATTTAGCATGGCCAACCCATCCTAACGTGCACATCTTTGGATTGTGGGAGGAAACCCATCCACACGCTGGGAGAATGTGGAAACTCCACACAGACAGTCGCCTGAGGCTGGAATCGAACCCGGGTCCTTAGCACTGTGAGGCAGGAGTGCTAACTACTGAGCCACCGTGGCAGTGGAATGGAGGTGTTTAAAATTCTAACAGATCATGAAACTGCTTTCTTGTTGAAACAACAAGGACAAACTTGATGGCCTGAATGGCCTCCTTCCTGAGCTGTACCATGCTTTTTATTATTTATTAATGGGATGTGGGCATTATTGGCTGGTCCAGGATTAATTGTGCATTCCCAGTTGCCTTGAGAAGGTGGAGCTGCAGTCCATGTGCTGTAGGCAGACTCAGAATTAAGGCAGGGCACTGATAAGAAGTGACCAAGGAAGATTCAGGGGAGAAGTCAGCACAGTCACCATAACTGCTTGATGCATAACCTGGGGACTATCATGGCAGCTGCACTTTGTCACATCACAAACCTTTGGACAGACCTGATTGATAAGTAATTGTCAGGGGATTTGTTTTTTCTTACTTACAATTGCCATTAACTTTTTCAAACATGTAATGTTTTAGAATAGTGAGATTTAGGCTTGTGGATAAGTAGTTATCAAGTTGTTTCTCAAGTAATGTATTTGGTGTGCATTATTCTTTGGTAAGGATCTAACACTAGAGTTAGCTGTAAATTTATTTCATTGATAAGAGTGCCAGCCTCCTAACAGCCACCGGGTGACAGAGGAGCTGATACGTGGAAAAGCAACATGGTTATTGTGGGTGATTTTGATCTCCTGTGTGTTAACTGGGACTCCCTTAATGCCAGGGGCTTGGACTGGGCGGAATTTGTTAGGCACGTCCATGAGGGTTTCTTGAATTAATACGTAAATAGTCCAACTACAGAAGGGCTGTACTAGACCTGGCACTGGGGAATGAGCTAACCAGGTAATCAAAGTTTCAGTGGGGTACCATTATGTGAACAGGGATCCCAATTCAATAAGATTGAGGGTGGCTGTTTGAGGAAAAATCCACATTTTGTGTAAAAATCTTGTAAAGACCAGTTCATTACAGTTCAGGACTAGTATGCTCCCATGAAAATTAAGGGTAGCATGGCAAGATTGGGGCACAGAGTATAAAAATGGGCAAATTGCGTTGTACTTGTATAGAACTTTAGTCAGGCCAAAATTGGAATATTGCATACACTTCCAGTTGCCACACTACCAGGAGGATGTGGAGGCTTTGGAGAAGGTCCAGGCTTAGTTTACCTGGTTTTGGAATTACCAAATATTGCCTGGTTTGGATGGTATTAGCTATGAGGAGAGATTGAACAAACTGGGTTTGTTTTCACTTGAACACTTCAAGCTGAGGAGTGACCTGATAGAAATTTACAAAATTATAGAGGCATGGATAGAATGGATAATCAGAGTCTTTTTTTTCCCAAGAGTAGAAATGTCAGTTACTAGGGGACACAGGTTTAAGGTAAAAGAGGCAAGTTTAATGGAGATATGAAATGTAAGGTTTTTTACACAGGTTGGTTAAGTGCATAGAATGTACTCAGAGAGGAGATAGAGTCGTAGAGATGTACACGATGGAAACAGACCCTTTGATCCAACCCGTCCATGCCGACCAGATATCCCAACCCAATCTAGTCCCAGCTGCCACACTCGGCCCATATCCCTCTAAACCCTTCCTATTCATATACCCATCCAGATGCCTCTTAAATGTTGCAATTTGTACCAGCCTCCACCGCATCCTCTGGCAGCTCTTTTTTCCATACCCGTCCCACTCTCTGTGTGAAAAAGTTGCCCCTTAGGTCTCTTTTAAATCTTTCCCCTCTCACCCTAAACCTATGCCCTCTAGTTCTGGACTCCCCAATCCCAGGGAAAAGACTTTGCCTATTTATCCTATCCATGCCCCTCATAGTCTTGTAAACCTCTATAAGGTCACCCCTCAGCCTCCAATGTGGCTGAACCAATGTCCTGTACAACCGCAACATGACCTCCCAACGCCTGTACTCAATACTCTGACCAATAAAGGAAAGCATACCAAACGCTGCCTTCACTATCCTATCTACCTGCGACTCCACGTTCAAGGAGCTATGAACCTGCGCTCCAAGGTCTCTTTGTTCAGCAACACTCCCTCGGACCTTACCATTAAGTGTATAAGTCCTGCTAAGATTTGCTTTCCCAAAATGCAGCACCTCGCATTTATCTGAATTAAACTCCATCTGCTACTTCTCAGCCCATTGGCCCATCTGGTCCAGATCCTGTTGTAATCTGAGGTAACCCTCTTCGCTGTCCACTACACATCCAATTTTGGTGTCATCGGCAAACTTACTAACTGTACCTCTTATGCTCGCATCCAAATCATTTAGGTAAATGACAAAAAGTAGAGGACCCAGCACCAAACCTTGTGGCGCTCCACTGGTCACAGGCCTCCAATCTGAAAAAGAACCTTCCGCCACCACCCTCTGTCTTCTACCTTTGAGCCAGATCTGTATCCAAATGGCTAGTTCTCCCAGTATTCCATGAGATCTAACCTTGCTAATCAGTCTCCCATGGGGAACCTTGTCGAATGCCTTACTGAAGTCCATATAGATCACATCTACCGCTCTGCCCTCATCAATCCTCTTTGTGACTTCTTCAAAAAACTCAATTAAGTTTGTGAGACATGACTTCCCATGCACAAAGCCATGTTGAGTACACCTAATCAGTCCTTGCCTTTCCAAATACATGTACATCCTCTCCCTCAGGATTCCCTCCAACAACTTGCCCACCACCAACGTCAGGCTCACGTCTTTAGTTCCCTGGCTTGTCCTTACCACCCTTCTTAAACAGTGGCACCACGTTAGCCAACCTTCAGTCTTCTGGCACCTCACCTGTGACTATCGAGAAGTGGCCCAGCAATCACTTCTCTAGTTTCCCACAGAGTTCTCGGGTACACCTGATCAGATCCTGGGGATTTATCCATCTTTAACCGTTTCAAGACACCCAGCACTCCCTCCTCTGTAATATGAACATTTTGCAAGATGTCACCATCTATTTCCCGACAGTCTATATCTTCCATATCCTTTTCCACAGTAAATACTGATGCAAAATACTCATTTAGTATCTCCCCCATTTTCTGCGGCTCCACACAAAGGCCGGCTTGCTGATCTTTGAGGGGCCCTATGCTCTCCCTCGTTACCCTTTTGTCCTTAATGTATTTGTAAAAACTCTTTGGATTCTCCTTAATTGTATTTTCCAAAGCTATCTCACATCCCTGTTTTGCCCTCCTGATTTCCCTCTTAAGTATACTTCTACTGCCTTTATACTCTTCTAAGGATTCACACAATCTATCCTGTCTATATCTGACATATGCTTCCTTCTTTTTCTTAACCAAACCTCAATTTCTTTAGTCGTCCAGCATTCCCTATACCTAGCAGCCTTTCCTTTCACCCTGACAGGAATATACTTTGTCTGGATTCTCATTATCTCATTCCTGAAGATGATCGAAGCAGATACAATTAAGAGGTATGCTGACAGATACACGAACTGACAGGGAATAGAGGGATACAGATCATGTAGAGGCAAAAGATTTTTACTTTAGAAAGGTGTCATATTGTTAGCACAGAGTTGGTGGGCCAAAGGGCCTGTTCTTGCGCTGTACTGTTGTTTGTTCTTTGTGTTTCAGGATTATGACCCCTTGACTTTAAAGGAACATTGATGTATTTCCAAGTAAGGATGGTGAGTGACTTAGAGGGGAAATTGTAAATGGTGGTATTTTCATGTCCCTGCTGCCTATGTCCTTCTCGTGGTAGTGTGATTGGAAGGTGCTATCTGGAAACCTTGGTGAATTTTTGTAGTGTTAATACCTCCTTTTGCAAAACTCAGGGAATGCTGTGTTCTGAGAGGTGCCATCTTTGGAAGAAGATGTTAAACTTAAGGCCTAATCGTCCCCCTTTCAGTCCACACTTCGTGTTCAGAGAAATACAGGCACATTCTTTTCAATGTCTTGGTCAAAATTTATCCCTCAAGCTGCAAGAGATTTAGCTAGCTATGAACTTGCTTGCTTTGTGTGGGATCTTGCCATGCAGACACTGCCACATTTCTATATCACATCAGAGATCACACTCCAAAGGATTTCATTGGCTGTAAAGTGATCAATTTGACGTCGAACAAAACGTTTTTACTTTCACTCAGTCTGGCCCAACATGACGACTTGTTGTCAGACTCGAATCTCTACCATATGGAAGCAGGCCATTTGGCCCATTGCGTTCACACTAATCCTCTGAACAGCATTCCATCCAGAGTCCTGTATTTTACATGGCCAATCCACCTAACCTGCACATCTTTGGACTGTGGGGGGAAACCGGAGCACCCAGAGGAAACCCTCACGGACACAGGGAGAATGTGCAAACTCCACACAGACAATAGCCCGAGGATGGAATTAAACTCGGGTCCCAGATGCTGTGAGGCAGCATTGCTAACCACTGAGCCACTGTGCCATCCTTTAAAACCTCCTGCACCCTTAAGACTCTGGTTCACCCATCCAGTCTCATACATCTCAAGTCATTGGTCTGGTTTGATGTCTGTACGTGCTCCCTCCTCAGCAAGCAGAGACGTTGTGCTCCATCTCCCCCTTCGCCTTTCCCTGATTGTACATCAAGGGTTTGTGCCAGCGGGACAGAAACACAGCTCTTGCTGTGAAGTCCAATTCTAACACTGGTCCTTGGCAGTCAGTTCGCCCCAGGGCTTGAACTAGTTGAAAAACACGATGCCTTTATCCCCCATCTACCACACCTCCCCCCCCCCCCCCCCCCCGCTTCCTTTTATATGCTCGATTATCTACAGCCACAAATTTATTCAGTGTGAAAAATAACGCCACAGAGAAATGTTTGAAAGCGCTTCGAGGGGTTTCTGGGCTGCAAACCTTAGAAGGCAATCAGTGCCATTGGATGATTTATTTTGTACTCCTAATCTTTTTACTGAGTCATCGCTCAGATGCTTCTTGGTGACAGATCTTAATAATAATGACCCCTGGAGCAAGTTATTGTATCAACTATAGAGATATTTATCAAAGTGTCAATCCAAGTAAATGAAATACCACAAGCAATAATGTTACATGTTTAAGGCAGCAATTGGTTACGAAATGCGATTTGCTCTGTCTCCTGTCTACTTTTTTGGAAGGCTGCACTGTGGACTCCTCATGTGATTTATTGAGATGGAAACTGAGACACATCTGCTCTTTCCCACCCTGTTCCACACAAACGAATAGTTACATTTACAAAGAGCCTTTTGCAATCTCAGCTTGCCGCCAAGTATTTCACCACCAGTGAGGTTCTTTTGAAGTGTTGTGGTGCCGGAAATAGGGGAGCCAAAAAGATCACAGTAAAGCTTTCGAAACAGTGGATGTTGGCTAGATCAACAGTTTGCTCAGTGATATTGGTTGAGAGATAATATATTGATCAAAGTTTGTGCGATGATTTGTTGCTCGGGTGCTCGTTGTTGTGGTTCTGTTCGCCGAGCTGGGAATTTGTGTTGCAGACGTTTCGCCCCCTGTCTCGGTGACATCCTCAGTGCTTGGGAGGTTCCTTGAAGTGCTTCTGTGATGTTTCCTCAAGCATTTATAGTGATTTGTATCTGCCGCTTCCGGTTGTCAGTTCCAGCTGTCCGTTGCAGTGGTCGGTATATTGGGTCCAGGTCGATGTGCTTATTGATTGAATCTGTGGATGAGTGCCATGCCTCTAGGAATTCCCTGGCTGTTCTCTGTTTGGCTTGTCCTATAATAGTAGTGTTGTCCCAGTCGACCTCATGTTGCTTGTCATCTGAGTGTGTGGCTACTAAGGATAGCTGGTCGTGTCGTTTCGTGGCTAGTTGGTGTTCATGGATGCGGATCGTTAGCTGTCTTCCTGTTTGTCCTATGTAGTGTTTTGTGCAGTCCTTGCATGGGATTTTGTGGATTACATTGGTTTTGCTCATGCTGGGTATCAGGTCCTTCATCCTGGTGAGTTGTTGTCTAAGAGTGGTTGTTGGTTTGTGTGCTGTTATGAGTCCTAGTGGTCGCAGTAGTCTGGCTGTCAGTTCAGAAATGTTCAGAAATTATAGGACAAGCCAAACAGAGAACAGCTAGGGAATTCCTAGAGGCATGGCACTCATCCACAGATTCAATCAATAAGCACATCGACCTGGACCCAATATACCGGCCACTGCAGCGGACAGCTGGAACTGACAACCGGAAGCGGCAGGTACAAATCACTATAAATGCCGGAGGAAACATCACAGAAGCGCTTCACAGGAGGCTCCCAAGCACTGAGGATGTCACCTAGACAGGGGACGAAACGTCTGCAACACAAATTCCCAGCTCGGCGAACTGAACCACAATAATATATTGACCAGGACGCTGCGGAAAATTCTTCTGCTTTTCTTAGAAGTAATGCCCTGAGTGTTTTGGGGTCTTTTGCCCATAAAGGGACGTATGGGACCAGCCAGACAGCATCTTGAACAGCACAATATTAGAATCATAGAATCCCTAGAGTGCAGAAAGAGTCTATTTGGCCCATCAAGTCTGTACCAACCCTCTAAAAAGCATCCAACCCAGACCCAGCCCCGACCCTATCTCCATAATCTCATATTTACTATGATGAATCCACCAAACCTGCACCCTCGATAGCTGTTGAATACAAGATCTTTGAATTCAAAGCAAGCGTGGTTCCTAGTCAGCCACAATTGAATGGCCACCCTGCTATGTTCCAGCCAGCAAGCAAGCATGCAGTTGGTAGCGTAGTAATATCCTAAGAACATTGCTTTGAATCCCACCAGGGCAGATGGCGCTAACTGAATTCAGTAAAAAGCTGCAATAAAAACAGTGACCATGTAACCATTGTTGCAAACACCTATCGGTTCACTAATGTCCTTTAAGGAAGAAAATCTGCCTTCTTTATCCAGTCTGCCTACATGTAACTCCAGACCAAAGCAATGTGGTGGACTGTTTACTGCCCTCTGGGTAACTAGGGATGGGAAAGAAATGTTAGTCCAGCCAGCAATGCCCACATCCCATGAATAAATAAAATTAATCTCTGCAAGATCTGCCACCATTCCTCTTCCATCCAATGATACATTAATGACCATTCCTGAACATGCCAGAGGTGCTTTCTTTTAAATTACTCATTGAATCACTGCCATCTCTTTCCCTGTAGATCAAAAAGATCCTATTGCTAAGGAGGGGAACGAGACAATATTCTTTTTGGAACCAACAAGAAGCATCCTTGTTTCTTGAACCTCGTCTTTGGGAAATACTGAGGTTGCAAAATAAGTCTTTGGAACACAGGTCCTTCCTGAAAACTATTATACAGTTACCTGGCTGCATTTTGTGTTATTGTGCTGCAGTCCATTTTGCTTATCATAATTTTTCAAATAAATGTGTCACAATGCTGTAGCACTGGTTGCATTAGTTGTACGTTTCTAAATTATTGGATTGTGGCGAAGTACCGGAAGACTGAAATACTGCCAGTGTGACGCTCCCGTTCAAAAAGGAAGGCAGGCATAAGGAGAACTATCAGCTGATTAGCCTAACATCTATTGTTGGAAAAATGTTAGAATCAATTATTAAGGAAGTCGTAGCAGCACATTTGGAAAATCACATCTAATCAAGCAGTCAGCATGGCTTCATGTAAAGGGAAATCATATCTGACTAAACTTTAGAGTTTTTCAAGCAAGTCTGAACAAGACTAAACAGGGGCGATCCAATCGATATGTTGTAAATGGACTTCCAGAAGGAGTTTGACAGAGTACCTCACAAAAGGTTAAGTCATGGTAAGAGCTCACAGTGTTAGAGGAAGTATATTGGCATGGACAGAGAATTAGCTCATGGGCAGTAAACAGCGAGTGGGGATAAAGGTTTTCTTTTTCAGGTTGGTGACCTGTGACCATTAGGGTTCCACAGGGATCAGTGTTGGAACCACAACTATTTACAGTATATATTGTTTGGAGGAAGGAAGCGAACGTACTGCAGCCAAATTTTCAGATGACACAAGAATACATGGAAAGGCAGGTTGCGAGAAGGAGTCAAACAGTTCACAGAGAGAGATTGATAGATTAAGTAAGTGGACAAAAAGTTGGCAAATGGAGTATAGCATGGAAGT
Organism: Chiloscyllium plagiosum; assembly: GCF_037043375.1. Taxonomy (NCBI): domain Eukaryota; kingdom Metazoa; phylum Chordata; class Chondrichthyes; order Orectolobiformes; family Hemiscylliidae; genus Chiloscyllium; species Chiloscyllium plagiosum. Next base: position 941,187 of record NW_028270186.1, on the reverse strand, counting down.
TCTTCATTTTGGAAGGGAGAACAGTATTATTGAGATGGAGAAAAGCTGTAGAAAGCTACAACTTAAGGGACTTGTGGGGATGTATCCACAGGCTGGACAACATTGCAGCAGGTAATTGGGAAAGCTCATGGAATATTGGCCCTTTCATGATAATTCTCTTTAATAATTTACTCACAAGCACTCCAGAGAACATAGAACACGGAGGGTGGAGTATGAGAGTCGGGAAGTCTAACTGCAACCTTGTAAGGTACTGGGGAGACCACATTTGGACTGCTGTGAGCTGTTTTGACCCCTTGTTTAAGGAAAGATATCATTTCAATGGGGGAGGTCCAGAGAAGATTCACAAAGCTGATCCCTGGTATGGAGGGATGATGTTATCAGCAAAGGTGAAACAGGTTGGGACCCTACTCATTGGAGTGTAGAAGAGTGAGAGACGATCTAATTGAAACACGTAGAATTCTTCAGCGGCTTGTTGAGAGGATGTCCCCCCTCATGGGAGAGTATCAGACCAGAGGGGACACTCTCAGAATAAAGGGGCACCAATTGAAAACTGAGGTGAGGAGGCATTTCTTCTCTCAGTGAGTTGTGAGTCTTTGAAACTCCTTGTAACAGAGAGCTGTGGGGGAGACTAATAGAACATAGAACAATACAGCGCAGAACAGGCCCTTCGGCCCTCAATGTGACACTGACCAGCGAACTATTCTCAGCTTGTCCCCCAAAATTATCCATGTGCTTAGCCAAGGATTGTTTAATTCTCCCTAATATGAGTTGACTACATTAGCAAGTAGGGCATTCCATGCCCTTACCACTCTCTGCGTAAAGAACCTGCCTCTGACATCTGTCTTAAATCTATAATTTGTAGTTATGCCCCCTTGTACAAGCTGACGTCATCATTCTCGGAAAAAGACTTTCACTGTCCTCCCTATCTAATCCTTTGATCATCTTGTATGTCTGTATCAAATCCCCCCTTAGCCTTCTTCTTTCCAATGAGAACAGACCCAAGTCTCTCAGCCTTTCCTCATAAGACCTTCCTCCAGACCAGGCAATGTCCTGGTAAATCTCCTCTGCTCCTTTTCCAATGCTTCCACATCCTTCTCGAAATATGGGGACCAGAACTGTGCACAATATTCCAAGTGTGGCCGCACCAGCATTTTTTATAGTTGCAGCATGACATTGCGGCTACGGAACTCAATCCCTCTACGAATGAAACCTAACACACCGTATGCCTTCTTAACAGCACTATCCACCTGGGTGTCTTTCTGTACATTTAAGGCTGAGGTGGATAAATTCTTGATCAGTGGGAGAATCAAAGTTGCTGAGGAAAATGCAGGAAAGTGGATGTGAGGAGTGTCAGATTAGCCATGATGCAATGAATAGCGAAGCAGACATGAGGGGCCAAACAGCCTGCCACATTCCTATTTTTTGTGGTCTCATTCTCCTGCCAGTGATGGTGACATAGAAAACAGGACCAGGAGGAGACCATTCAGCCCTTTGAGCGTGCTCCACCAATCAATATGATCATGACTGATCATCCAACCAGAAACTTGGTTCCTGCTTTCTCCCCCATACCCTTCGATCCCTTTAGCCCCAAAAACTATATCTATGCTCCTGCTTGAAAGAAAATCAATGTTTTAGCTTTAACTGCTTTCGAGTTTACTCTTCTCTGGATGAAGACTCACTTGTATCCCACAGTTCCTGAGTTTCTATGCCTTTTCAAACAATTCTGCTTCCAAAATCATTGCCAGTTGTACTATTTTACAACAAATAAATCAATCTTGGATGTGCCAGGGCTGTTTTCTTTGGATAAGAGAAGATTGAGAATAATCTGGTGCTGAAATTTGTGTAATCTTAAGTGGTAAAACCCCCTCTCCTGACCTTTTGATAGAGGGCAGTGAAATAACTCCACAGAAGCCAGTATCTCATCATCAAGTCACTCTTTATTTACACGTGGACAGTTCTCGACACTGATCCGACTCCCTCAGAGCCAGCCCTCAAAGTGAACAGGATGCCTAACACTCCTGTTCTTAAATGACAGCCAAGGCTCCCTAATTGGATCAGGTTAACATCCCCAAACAGGGAGCTCATATTCTATGAGGTCTACGTGGCTGACCTTTTTACAATCACTACATCAAAGTCACTGATGAAACAGCTGAAGATGGTTGGACTGAGGTCATTCCCCAGAGAAACTCTTGCAGCGATGTCCTGGAGCTGAGATAACTGACCTCCATCAACCACAGCCATCTCACTATATTCCAGGTATGACTGCAACCAGTGAAAAACTCCTCCCCTCAGTCCACCAAATCCAATTTTGCTCAGGCTCCCTAAAACTACATGTGGTCAGTTGCTACATAGATTCTGCTCAGTATGTCGCATATCTCCGGACCATTACAGGTAGTTGTTTTTTAATAGTTCATCGGATGTAGGCGTTGCAGGTTAGGCCAGCATAAATTGTAAAGTCCCAATCACCCTGAGGGCAGCTAAGAGTTAATTATGTTGCAGTGATGGCAGATTTCCTTCCTTAAAGGATGTGAACCAGATGGTTGCATGGTTGCCATTAGGCTTATTTTTAAGCAACATTTTTGTGGTTTCTTATTTTAGCTTTTTTTGTTATTCTTATTGCTTCACCATTAGACATGGTTAGATTTGAGCCTATGTCTCCAGGAGATTATCCTGGTATTCTACCTTCCTAATCAAGTGACACTACATTGTAACAACCCATTGCCTTTTCAGTATCCAATGTCTTCAACTACTTCTGGCTATCACATAAAATGAATCACTTTGATTGAAAGCTGGCCACGGTGATGCTGGGGAGCTCTGGAGGAGGTCAACGTGGATCATCCACTCAGGACTTCTGACTGAAGATTAATGCAAATAGTTCAGACTTATCTTTTTCACTGATGTGCTGAGAATGGCGATATTGTGATGTTTTCACTTCCTATCAATTGTTTAATTGCTCACCATCATTCACAGTTGGATGAGGCAGGACAGTAAAATTTACATCTGACCTGGTTGTGGAATTGCTTAACTCTGTCTACCATTTGCTATTCCAGTTGTTCGGCATGATGACTAGGTTGATAGCTAACCTTTAGGTATGTATGGGACTGACCTTGACATGCCCACCTGCCACAGTCTTCATTGACCAGGCTTGATCCCATTGTTTTGTGGTGAAAGTAAAGTGAGGATATGCTGATGCTATGAGGTTGTAGGTTGTCGTTGAATATAATTCTGCTTGCTGATGACCCATAACGCCTCATGGTTACCCGGTTTATGTTGGGTAGATTTGTTTGAAATCTATCCCATTTAGCACAGTGATAATGCCACTCAACATGATGAAGGGTATCCCTTAATGTGATCTGCGGTGGTCTGCGGTGGTCACTCCAACTAATACTTTCAGACCTGGTCTAGCAGCTAGGACCTTTAAGATTTTGACAGCTTGGTGGTAAGGAGTCACTCTTGCTCTCACTACCAGAATACATTCTATGACCTTGCCACCATCAGTGCATCCAAATAGTTTTCAACATGGAATAGTCTTCATGGAAGTGACTGACCCATTGTCTGTAAGGTTTGTTTCAGTGAGTATGACTAATCTTTGGGATAGCGCTCCCACTTATTGGCACAAGCCCTGGGTGTTCATGTGGAGGACCTTCAAGATTGACAAGTGCTGAGTTTTCCATTGCAATTTCTGGTGATGCTGAATGGACATAGAATAGAGTCATTGATGTATGGAACGGAAACAGACCCTTCGATCCAACTCAACCATGCCAACTAGATATCCTAAATTAATCTAGTCCCATTTGGCCCATATGCCTCTAAACCCTTGTAATTATATCAATTTCCTCTGGTGGCTCATTCCATGCACACACCACCCTCTACTTGAAAATGTTGCTCCTCAGGTCCCTGTCAATCTTTCCCCTCTTCCATTAAACCTATTACCCTCTAGTTTTGGACTCCCTCACCTCAGGGAAAAGACCTTTCACTCTATTCATGCACCTCATGATTTTTATTCATTGCTTTCTTTTCAAATTTGTTGTAGTTTTGACACAACAGAGCAATTTGCTGTCACCCATGTTGTTATAGGTCTTAAGTCTTCAGGAGGCTAGCCCAGGGAAGAATATCAGATCTCCTTCGCTAAAAGACATTAGTGACCAAATGGGTTTTCATGACCATCGAGAGTGGTCAACTGGTTGAGATTAAACTAGCTTTTGACTCTTTTGCACAGTTCCAACCTCTGATTCTCCCAAAGGAGGCAAGTTCCTCATTTCATTTCATCATTTCCTCTGTAAGAGAAATCATTCATTGAGTTTTAAATTCCACCAGCTTCCATGTGGAATTTGAACTCATGTCCCTTGATTATTAGCTCCGGCCTCTGCATTACTAGTCCATTGATAATGCCACCACCCTACCACCTCTCCTTCTTTAGCCAGCCTTTCCTCTGTGTTCGAAAGCTAAAAGCACTGAATGGGTTGGTAAAATGATGAGGAAAGGATGAGTCTAGTAGTTCCTCCTGCAAAAAATAGCCTTCATAACTCATTCACCTGCTTAAGAAAGCATGCATCTTCATCTTTCACCGATGACTTATTTGTATTTAGTAAGCCAAGTGATTCTCATCTTTCAGAGCTTCGAACCTCATATTGAGCAATAAATCAGCTATAATTGCAGTATCCTCCAACTCGCTCTAAGGGATGAGGCCTAATTTGGAATGGTCAATGGCCAATTCCCAGGAGTTAGGCAAGCAATATATCAACAAGGATATATTGGCCTTGGAGGTGGTGTAATGCAGATTCACCAGAATAAGACTGGGATATCTTCAGCTCAGAGCTTATGAGCTGGAGACTGAAATATGACACTGATATACGTCAGGGACAGAGTAAGTTTCCTCGCTTCTTTGTATCAGGAGGTGGTTAAACCTCTCAGGATTGGGTCTTCAGATTTAATCTATGATCCGTGACAGAAAAGTGTGGCTGAAACGGAGGCAGATGAGGGGTCAGAAGTGTGGGATCTGCATCCTTTGCAATTGTCCAACAGGTTTCAGGTTATTTGAGCTTGCTTGGGTGAGCTTGAAGGCTGCAGGATGAATGGATCAATTGACAGACCATGGTTCATGAGGCCAATTAAGTGGGTGAAGCAAGAAGGAAAACAGTAGAAATCCAGGCCAGTGTATGGAGGGGTGAAGGTACTGTTCTCTGCAGCAAAGAGCAAGATTCCAAACACTTTTGTTGCCTGCTCAGTTCCAGAGATCAGGACTGTAGAGGAACAGACAGTGGGAGGGGAAGGATCCAGTCATCGTATTCCATGTCCGTCCTTCCTTGGAAAGGCTGGGAAACACTTCGGCGGTCCGGGACATTCAGCCTCGGACCTTCAGGTGACCATCCTCCAAGGCGGACTTCGGGACAGGCAACAACACAAAGTGGCCAGGCAGAGGCTGATAGCTAAGCTCGGTACCCATGGGCATGACCTCAACCGGGACCTTGGGTTCATGTCACACTACAGTATACTGCACTATACACTTTCCCTCACACACACACTTACATACTCACGCACTAACACAGACCCTTGCTCATACACAAGCTCTCTCTCATATACACATACATACATGCCCTCACACTTGCACCCATGCACGCACCCTCTCACAGGCTTATATCTCATCACGCCCATAATTTACCGAGCGTTCACACATGCAAACACACACTCTGTTACGTGTACTCACACTTGCGCACACACTCACTCTGTCTCTCACTCTCTCTCTCTTCTGCATGCACGCGCACATATAAGTCTATGGGGTGAATCTCTATTTTGCTCAAAAAATGCACAATCTGCAGGTAGTCAATGCAGGCATTCAATCCATGTAATATTTGGTAAATTCCATTTTGGAAATACAACCAGTCTGATTCAAGATTGGGATACAGAGAGACTCTAACCTCACACCTTTTATGCACTGTCTGAGCTGAGATGACACATTTTGTTTGAAAACCTGAAGTTATCTTGAGAATGTGACTTAAATGAAGTTCTGGGATTTACATATTAAAGAACCGAAGCCAGCAAAGCAATTCTAAAAGATGAAAAACTTAACAATCTAGGTTGTTCAATGTGTTATTTCAGCTGCATGACACTGTAAACCTTTGCCATAAATTCTGTGTCTTATGGTCCTGCTCCACTACCACCTGATGAAGGAGCAGCGCTCTGAAAGCTAGTGCTTCCACATAAACCTGTTGGACTATAATCTGGTGTTGTGTGATTTTTAACTCAGTATAAGGAGATTAAGAAGCACCACCACAAACATAATATTTGTTTGATGTAAAAGGATGGAAAGGGAAGTGATGGCTATTATTATAGGACTAAGAATCCATAAATCCAGGTTCTGGAGACCTGGGTTTAAATCTGACCATGCCAGATGGTGGAATTTGAATGGAATAAAAATCTGGATTTAAGAGTCTAATGATGACCAATGCCAATTGTCAGCAAAAACCCAAGTGGTTAACCAATGTTCTTTAGGGAAGGAAATCCGATGACCTTCCCTGGTCTGGCCTACATATGATTCCAGACCCACAACAATGTGGTTGACTGTCAACTGTCCTCAAGGCAATTAGAAGATGGGCAATAAATGCTGGCCCAGCCAGTGACACCCTCATCCTATGAGTGAACAGTAATAAGTGACTTGAGCCAGCTGTGTAATTCGCAGATAACTCATATGATGGAAGAAATTGATCCATTGCTCAAAGATTGGTTTGGCAGAAGTGGTTCCAGTTCATGGGGGACTGACACCAGTTTTGCTGAAAGGGGGACTGTCCTGCTGGGTCCGTCTGAACTGTCCTTGAGTTATGTTTGTACTGTTGACAGTCTGTACAATAGGGAATAAGAGAAACGTTTAAACTAAATAGTGCAGCAAAGAATTAAGTTTGGGTAGATGTGATGAATTAAAGTGTAGAGACAAAACAAGGTAAAAAATTATTACGATAGGAAATGACAGATTGTGTCGTGAAAGGACAGAGTCAAATCTAAGAGTAAATCAACAGTTACGGCTAAAGATTACAAAAAAAAGAACAAAACTGTGTCTGAATGCAAGTGGCATTTGGAAGAAAGAGATAAACTATTGTGCACATAGAAATAAATTTGTCCAATGTAACAGTTATTGCACAGACATAGCTACAGAATGACATAGAGTGGGACCTGCACATTGAAGGGAAGGAAGGACAGGAGGCTTGGAAAAGGTGGAGACGAGGTGTGTTAATTAGCACATTGGAGATGGATAACAGTTTGGATATAGGTGAAAAACTTTGAAGGTAAGAAGTCACTTGTTGGTGTACAGGGTCTGTAGGTCATCCCATGATAAAATGGAGTATAAAGAAAGGAATATGGGGAGTTTTTTTTTAAAAGTATGGGAGTAATCACAAGGGCTTTTCATCCTTCATGTAGATTGGACTAGAAAAGAAAACCTGTGTGTGAAGGTAGCCTGAGTGAGAAGTTCATCCAATATTTTTGTGATAGTTTCTGAGGACATTATGTCATGGAGCTGATCAGAAGGCAGGTGACACTGTGCTTGGGAAAGTGAAATGAAATAGGATCAATGAATGAATCTTACAGTGGATAGTGGCCCTAAGTAGCAGCGATCATAACATTATGGAATTTTATGGTCAATTTGTGTGAGAAACTGGAGTTGTTGGAGACTAGTCTTTCAGATGGAAGTTTAGGCAGTGAAATAAAACAACAGATCAGCATTACTTGGAAGAACTGGAAGAAGTGCTGTGGCATGTTGTGTAATGGAAAGGTATTGCTGACTCTGAAAGGAAGAGTCTATACGACAGTTGTGAGGCCAGCCTTATTAGATAGTGCAGAAATTTGGGAAAAATCTAGAAGAGAGCAGCAATAACTTTTTTTAATACAATCCTGCCATTGTGGAAACAGGTCCTTCGGCCCAACAAGTCCACACCAACCCTCCGAAGAGTAACCCACCCAGACCCATTCCCCTACATTTACCCCTTACTAATGCACCTAACCTATGTTGTGGAGGCAGCTTGAATTAAGGCATTTAAAAGTAACTAGGATTAGAATATCCTTTATTGTTACATGTACTCAAGTACAGAAGTACAGGATTAGAGTGAAAAGTTGCACAATGTCACCTCTTATGGTGCCATTTTAGGTACAAGTACCAAAGTACAAATCTTAGACACTGAAGAGGAATAAAAAGGAAAGTAGTTGCATTACTTTCACATTGCAGTGTTTAAAGAATAAGGTAAAAATAAGATATAGCTGGAGGATTAACGTTCCAGTCAGATAAAAAAAAATGAAAAGGAACATTGTGCAAGGTCAAGGGAAGAAGGCAGAATGGTATTAAATGGACAGCTCTTTTGAGAACTGAAGCAGGCAGCTGGGACTGAAAGGCCTCTTTCTTTGCCATAACAGTTCTGCGATTCTGTATACAGGTGGTCAATGGAGATTAAGGAAGCTTCAAACAATGTAGCCGAGGAGAGATTGAAATGACATGGTTATCTACTGCAGAGAGAAGGAGGAGATGTAGTCAGGTGGATGTGGAGCTGGGATTCCCAGGAAGAAGGGGGAGAAGAGCTAAAACCAGATGAAAATATGTGGTGATTTTGCAGCAGTCCAATTGGGAGATGAATGGCTGCGTAACAGGAGGATGTGAATTTGAGTATTTAACCAGAATTGTAGGAACCCCAGCTGAAACAGAAGCCAAAGGAAAGAAAACTGTTGAATATAGATTAGATTGTTGATGTTATCCAGGCCTCAGGTTCCCAATAACTTTTCGTGTCCTGATTCTGATGGAGCCAAAACTCTCAGTTTGTGAGCGCAGGTTTGAACTTCACCTTTGCTAGGAGAGTGAGAGTACAAGAGGGATTGGGGAAAGAGAGTGGGAGGGACAGACTGGACAGAGTGATGACAGTAAAAGATTGGGGATAGTGGCAGGAGAATTTGGAGGAGAGAAGGAAAGAATTTAAGCTGTGGTGGGGGAGAGGAGGGGGTGCTGGACAGTTTGTCTCCTTTCCAAACTGTATTTTTTTGTTTCTGTTCTTGATGAAATGTTTTTTAAGCTTCCATGAACGTGTTCCAAATAATCTGTCATCGCTGGCAGGCACCGTTGTAAATTCTATTAGTTAGGGATATTTGACATCAAACCTATTGTAAGCTTGTCATGAAAAATACTGTTTACAATGGATTGTGGCGGGACTGCTGTCTGCAATGTGAGCTGACGACTAAACAATAAGCAGATTCAATATGAAGTATTTCTGCACTCTATGTCAGTACTTAGGCAAATTATGGGCCTCACAGTTCTAGAGGATGAATAATCAGTGCCATACAACCCACTTCTTTATTTGAAAATGTGAATTAGGAGGCCAGGGAACTAACAGATCATTTTGAAAGATAGTGTTCTGCAACAACTGGGCCCCAATGAGAAGCGATCTCAACTGTAACTCATGAAATTATAAGTTCAACTTCAACTTCTCAGGCTACATCACACATTTCGGGCAAAAAGTCTCAGTGCACTACTAAGGGAGCACTGTAGTGTTAGAGTTGTTACTGAGGGAATGTTACACTGTGCGAGTGGTAGTTACTGAGAGAGTGCTACAGTGTCAGAGGGTCAATCCTCAGGAACGCCACACTGTCAGAGGGTCAATACTGAGGGAGCTCTATCCTGTCGAAGGATGAGTAGTGAGGGAGTGCTGCACTGTCAGAGGGTCAGTGCTGAGGGAGTGCTACACTGTCAGAGGGTCAGTACTGAGGGAGTGCTACACTGTCAGAGGGTCAGTACTGAGGGAGTGCTACACTGTCAGAGGGTCAGTACTGAGGGAGTGCTGCACTGTCAGAGGGTCAGTACTGAGGGAGTGCTACACTGTCAGAGGGTCAGTACTGAGGGAGTGCTACACTGTCAGAGGGTCAGTACTGAGGGAGTGCTACACTGTCAGAGGGTCAGTACTGAGGGAGTGCTGCACTGTCAGAGGGTCAGTACTGAGGGAGTGCTGCACTGTCAGAGGGTCAGTGCTGAGGGAGTGCTGCACTGTCAGAGGGTCAGTACTGAGGGAGTGCTACACTGTCAGAGGGTCAGTACTGACGTAATGAATGATTAAATTCATAATTATTTATTTGTAGTCAGAATAATGGAAATGTATTCTGAATCTTCAGTTTCACAAAATATTAAAACAAAACACCTTTCATCTATTTGTAATCCATATTTCTATGAGCAAGTTATCATGGAAGCTCTCCTGTGTAAACGTCACACTCTAAATATATTCACCTCCCTTGGGTAGAGCTGCTTCTCCTCAGTCTCACCAAGTGTCACCCGTCAAATCTGACAAACTTTCCTCCGTAAGTTGTTTCAAGTTTTACGTTTGTCTCATTACTTGAATTAAAACAAATTCAAAAGTAGGCACAGGAGTTGGTCAGATTTCCCAATCATAAAACAGGTATTGTTTCAGCATTGATGGGAGACACGCATTGGTAACCTGTTGAATCCCATTTACCGAAGACTCTGAAGGAGTAGTCTGGACAACTGAAAATTCTGATGGATCATTCCCTTCTGCCTGGGCCTCTCCAAAAGTCTCTCTTTAAATGAAACAATTCAGTGCCTTCCAAAGAAATTAAGTCAATAGTTACTCAGGAAATGTTAGTCAGTTTAAAAACACAGTCTAACTCCTAAGTAACTGTACAAGTGACCCCATTCTTAACTCACACAGCAACAACTACACCTCCCCCAGACCCATTACATTCTCCAGTCCCAGACCTGACACGTCCGGTAGCAGACACACCCCTCTCCTGTTCTGGACCTAACACCCTTACACTGCTTCAGACCCGAAGCATCCCTTCCCCACTTCATCCGTTGGAATCTGAAGACCTGTTATCTACCTTGGACTCAAAGCCCACACCTCCAGACCTGATTTTTCAAAATCTGACCTCCTCGAAATACTGCACCATTTACCTGGTCCCTTGCACCCTGCACCTTACCCCTAGCTACTTGACATCCTCACCACCCTTCTCCTCATGGCACCCTGCCCCACCTGGCACTCTGTTTACTTACATGTCAACCTCCTCCTACCCATCAGGCATCCAACTTCCCAGGCACCCAACTAGCAAATTGCTGAGATTGCCACTTCTTGGAAAATCTGCCCCAGGATATCCGAATTCAGATGAATGGCTGAAGATTAGTTCACTTCTCTGTGCTTTGATTTTTAAGCCCTCCTCACATGTCTTCAGATCTTGGCATGAGTCCTCCACTGGTAAACTAAGGAAAGTCAATGTGCCAATGATCAAATGGACAGACAGATATTTGAGTGCCTCATAGACAGTTTTTTTTTGTTTTGTCATGGGTCCTGGCAGAAATATAACTTGGTGCCACAGAAAATAAATCTCAGTGTATCTGAACATTATTATCACTGCCTGTGTCTATAAGCTGGAGATCAAAGCACGAAAAGGTAAATTCAGACCGAGTTAGAGGGACATATGCCCTGAGTTGTGGGGTGGACAACAGCGGTATCAGATTGTGAGGCTGGGTATCTGGCTTACTTTTCAAGGGATGCACCCTGCCTTGGCAGCACTCCCAACGACTGGCTTCGGATCACAGAATAATGAAGCTTTTCATTGTCGTATGCTAGAAAGGAAAAGAAAGACTGAAGAGAATCATGAAGCCAACAGAAGACCGAAGCTTTAGAACTAAAAACAAAGAAAGTTACAGCATAGGAACAGGTCCTTCAAGCCTGCACCAATCCATATCCTCTATCTGAACCTGCGCCTATTTTCTAAGGATCTGTATCCCTCTGCTCCCTGCCCATTCATGTATCTGTCCAGATACATCTTAAATGATGATATCGTTCCTGCACCTACCACTTCCACTGGCAACGCGTTCTAGGCCCCCACCACCCTTTGCGTAAAGAACTTACCACACATATCTCTCCTAAACATTTTCCCTCTCACCTTGAACACGTCACCCCTAGTAATTGAGTCCTCCACTCTGGGGAAAAAGCTTCTTGCTCTCCACCCTGTCCGTGCCTCTCATGATTTTGTAGACCTCAATCAGGTCTCCCCGCAACCTCCGTCTTTCTAATGAAAATAGTGCTAATCTACTCAATCTCTCTTCATAGTTAGCACCCTCCATACCAGGCGACATCCTGGTGAACCTCCTCTGCACCCTCTCCAAAGCATCCACATGATTTTGGTAATGTGGCGACCAAACTGTATGTAGTGTTCCAAATGCGGCCAAACCAAAGTCCTATACAACTGTAACATGACCTGCCAACTCTTGTATTCAGTACCCCGTCCAATGGAGGAAAGCATGCTGTATGCCTTCTTGACCACTTTACTGACCTGCGTTGCCACTTTCAGGGAACAATGGACCTGAACGCCCATATCTCTCTGTATGTCAACTTTCCCCAGGACTTTTCCATTTACTGTATAGTTTGCTCTTGAATTGGGTCTTCCAAAATGCATCACTTCGCATTTGCCTGGATTGAACTCCATCTGCAATTTCTCTGGCTAACTCTCCAACCTATCTATATTCTGCTGTATTCTCTGACAGTCCCCTTCACTATCTGCTACTCCACCAATCTTCGTGTCATCTAATCAGGCAACCGATACCTTCCTCCAAATCATTTATATACATATATCACAAACAACAGTGGTCCCAGCACGGATCCCTGTGGAACACCCACTGGTCACAGCTCTCCATTTTGAGTAGCTCTCTTTTTGGTTTATTAATCAACCCTTTTTTCCACATTTGCTGAAATCCCAACTGCTTCGAACCCTCAGTTTTCTGGCCAGTTTGAATGGCCTTTCCTTGGACCTAATTTATCCCTCATTTATCCCTTCTCGAAATACCTTTCCTGTTTTATTTTGTGCCAGTTAATGCAATTCACCATCGCATTCTTAATGGCAAATAGTGATGTGCTACAAATGCTGGCCCAGCCAGTGAACCACATCCCATGACTGAATTCGAAGAAAACTCTTTGGGAAGTTACAACATGGTTTATGTTCAGAGTTCGAAGTTCCCACAACACTAGCTGGTCGAATGTTCCCAAGGCCAGAACCTCAGCAGTCAGGTACATAGTAAAACCTATTCTACTCCTTTACATTGAAAATAAACTGAAAGTAAAGCTTCCACAATACTGTCCCTCTCAGACACTCCCAGGACAGGGACAGCATGGGGTAACATACAGAACAAAGCTCCTTCTATTATTTTAAACTGATAATAAAATCTCTGTCTCCACGAAGTACAGTCAGGACAGGGACAATACTGGGTAGGATACAAAGTAAAGCTTTCTCTACACAGCTGTCCCCTGTCGAACACTCCCAGGACAGGAGCAACATGGGCTTTGATACAGAATAAAGCTCCTTCTACTCTTCTTAAACTGAACTTAAAGTTCTGTCTACTCTTTTCCTTCTGAAATGAAATTCTCTCGAATTGTTCCCATCAAACACTGGCAAGGCAGATTCAGCATGGGATTGAGAAAGCTCCCTCAATACTCCTCAACAGAACTAGGATTTCAGAACATGTGGAGCTCACGCCCAGGATGCACAAAGCTGAACTCACAGTCACTCAGGAACAGGATGTAAAAGAATCAAGTTCTTTTATTTCCAACGACCTGACTCCAGCATATTTTACTGTCCAGTTATCTAAGAGTTGTTCCACTACAGAGTGTCCTACTTGCTGAATGAACTGCACAAACATGTCAATGCAAAACCTTGACCTTCTGCAAACCTGAAGCACAAAGGCAGCAGATGTGTAGCAACACCATGCTATCTAAGTTTCTCATTAAGTCAGCCCTTCCAAAAACTTTTCTATTTCTTCACTACACAAACTTCAGTGACTAAGAAAGCTGACACTCTTATGGCAATGGTTTCTCAGTTTATACGGGCTCAATAATTGTTAGCCATTTTCTTCAAAAGGAAGTAAGCTTGTGTTTAATGTGAATTCATTCATGAAGCCATAACAATGATGGGCATCAGAAACATAGTATTGTAGATGATGGCCAGCCAGGCCTTAAACCTGGTAAGAAAGAAAAGCTTCCTGATCCACTTTCATGTGTTTGGAAGCTGGGGGGACCACATATTAAGCACATGTCAATCAACCTCAGTTCACCATAGCAATGAGTGATTTGCCCATTTCCAAAGCAACTTGGCAACCGAATGAAGGGACCAGAAATGATGTGCCCACAAATCTCTCTCATGTAGCTCACCAAGATGATCTATATGAGCTTCCCCAGAGTAGCTAGTAATAAGCCTTTCTAAAACAAGAAGTTATGACATGCAATCCCTCTCAACTGCATTGCAAGACAAACATTCTACTGTGAATGCATCACACCCTGAATTTTGGGTTGGGAGGGGAGGAGTGGGTTTCATAGAGCGAGGAAAAGAATGTATGTCTCAAACTGGTTACTAATAAATGAGAAAGAATGATTTGATAGCAGCGGTCAATGAACACTGCATAGCATAGAATCATAGTGTGGAAAGAGGTCATTCAGCCTATTGAGTCTGCGCCAACTCTCCGAAGAGCATCCCACCAGACCCAGCCTCCCAGCCTATCCCTGTAACTCCACCTGGGGTTTTCACCATGGCCAATGCACCTAACCTGCACATCTTTGGACTGTGGAAGGAAACCGGAGCACCGAGAGGAAACCCAGACAGACAAAACTGGAATCAAACCCAGGTCCCTGGCACTGTGAGGTAGGAGTGCTAACCACTGAGCTACTGTGCTGCCCTGCAAAGAATCTGTTTCTGTATGTTTGACTCTATGACTCTAATTACTTTCATATCGTCTGTGACACTAACCCACATACCCAGACAAACCTACACTCCTAAACACCCATTCATCCTCACACACACTCAATACTTAGAATTCTCAATGCTAAAACAGAAGATTAGATTAGATTACTTACAGTGTGGAAACAGGCCCTTCGGCCCAACAAGTCCACACCGCCCCGCCGAAGCGCAACCCACCCATACATTTACCCCTTACCTAACACTACGGGCAATTTAGCATGGCCAATTCACCTGACCTGCACATCTTTGGATTGTGGGAGGAAACCGGAGCACCCGGAGGAAACCCACGCAGACACGGGGAGAACGTGCAAACTCCACACAGTCAGTCGCCTGAGGCGGGAACTGAACCCGGGTCTCTGACGCTGTGAGGCAGCAGTGCTAACCACTGTGCCACCGTGCCGCCCACTAGATTCAAATCCCATTCCAGAAACGTGAGCACATTATCTATGCTGACACTTCCAGTGTAATACCGCTGGAGTCACACTTTCAATGACCCAGTGTTGGTAACGCCTAGCAGATGTTATGACCAGACAAGTCAGATGCCAGACTGGAACGTTGCTTGACAGATTGCCTAGTTGTTGCTCGTCCTAGAATCTCTCCAGACTTACATTGGCTGTACTGTTTCATATATGTTCATAGAGACACAGAAGATAGGAGGAGGCCATTCAGCCCTGAGAGCTTGGTTCACCATTCATCATGATCATGGTTGATTGTCCAACCCAATGATATAATCCTGCCATCTCGCCATACCTTTTGATCCCATTCACTCCAAGTGTTACATCTGGCCACCTGTTGAATACATTCAATGTTTTGACATCAACTACTTCCTATGATAATGAATTCCACAGGCTCACCACTGTTTGGGTGAAGAAATGTCTCCCATCTCCGTCCTAAATGGTCTACCATGAATCCCCAGACTGTGACCCCTGATGGACACACCCACCATCGGGAACATCCTGCCTGCATCTACCCTATCGAGTCCTTCGAATTTTACAGGTCTCTGTGAAATCCCTCCTCATTCATCCAAACTCTAGCGTAAACAACCCTAACGAGTCAATCTCTCCTCATACGTGACTGCAGTTAATCAGTATTCAATTAGCTGTGAAGCACTCTGAGGCATTGTAATGATGCAGTTAGAAATACTCACTTCTTTTGCATCCACACTTCTTAATTCGCCTGGGGTCAACAATATCTTGATGACATTCAATGCAGTATATATTTGCTCTGTGGGTGTGAATAATCAATGCATTAAGCTATGGATGAATACTTCAAACTCCATTTAACAATCCAAAATGACTGTGACCAGAGGAAGTGGACAAGTAAAGAGAGTGGTCCATTGAGCTTCTCCCAGAAAGCATTTTGAAATTTGCATGAACCATACTCTGGATCACTGATAGCATTCATAGCTCTGGGTTAAAATATTGCAGGTTTGAGTTACACTTTGGGCACTTTCGCAGATAATGTCTAGACTGAGAATCCCCTTACCATAAAAATACACCTCTTAGTTTTGAACACACCCACCTGAGGGAAATGACCTTTGCTATTCACCATAATGCCCCTCATAATTTTATGAACCTCTGTAAGGTCACCCTCAAACTCCTCCACTCCAGTGGAAAAATTCCAAGCCTATTTTTTTAACTCAAACTCTCCATTCTCAGCAACATCTCATACATCTTTCTGAAGCCTCTCCAATTTAATAGATAGAGCCATAGAACAGAGAGACCAAGGCGTCAGGCTTATAATTATTTGAAATCTGCATCACTGGCATCACTGGCATTCACGGTGGATAAGAAGGCACTTGGTATGCTTGCCTTCATTGCTCAGACCTTTGAGTATAGGAGTTGGGATGCCATGTTGAGGTTATACAGGACATGGGTGAGGCTTCTTCTGTACTTAGTGTAGTTCTTGCCACCCTGCTATAGGAAGGATATAAGTCCTCATTGATATAAATTGTAAAAGATTGAGATAAGGGAATCATGGGTTATAGGACATTGATGAAGATGTAAAATTCAAAACGCAAACAGATTGGCCATGATCTTATTGAATGGCAGAGCAAGCTTAAGGGCCGAATGATCTTTTTCTACTCCAAATTCATTTGCTTGGATGTATTGAGAGAGAGCAGCATTGCTGGAGGCTGATTTTTGGGGGATTGCTCCACTGTCAAGGATTAGCATTGAGGGAACACTGTTCTCAAAGGTTCAACACTGATGGAGCACGACAAGGTCAGAAAGTCAGTGACGAGGGCGCACTGACTGTATATTTGTGGGAATTGGTACTGAGGGACAGCTGTCCTGTTGGAAGGTCAGCGCTGAGGAAGAGATGGTACTGAGAATCTGACAGTTTTCTGATTGGAATACACTGTAATACTGTTTTGATATTGGGATAAGTACAGGAAGTATGAAAATATGGTGAAGATTAGTGGGAAGCCAGAGGATTGGGAAGCTTTTAAAAACCAGCAGAAGATGAAATGTCAGGGCAAGCTAGCTTGTTATATAAAAGAAGATTGCAAGAGGTTTTTCAGATACATAACAGTTAAGAGAGGCAAGAGTGGATATGGGCTTGCATAAAAATGAGGCTGGAGAAGGAGTAATGGCGATCAAAGAAATGGTGATGGAACTGAAAAGGTATTTTATATCACTCAGTGGAAAACATCAGCAGTATGCCAGAACTTCAAGAAGGTCAGAAGGCAGAGGTGAACGTAATGACCATCACTAAAGGGAAGGTGCTGGAAAAGCTGAAACATCTCATAGAGTCATTGAGATGTACAGCACGGAAACAGACCCTTCAGTCCAACCCATCCATGCTGATCAGACGTCCCAACCCAATCTAGTCCCACCAGCCAGCATCCGGCCCACATCTTTTCTATTCATATATCCATCCAGATGCCTTTTAAATGTTGCAATTGTATCAACCTCCACCACTTCCTCTGGCAGCTCATTCCATACACGTACCACCCTCTGCGTGAAAAAGTTGCCCCTTAGGTCTCTTTTATATCTTTCCCCTCTCACCCTAAACCTATGCCCTCTAGTTCTGGACTCCCCCACCCCAGGGAAAAGACTTTGTCTATTTACCCTATCCATGCCCCTCATAATTTTGTAAATCTCTCCCAATCTTCATGAGCTTCTGAAAGAAGCTTAATCACCTTGTTTTTATAAGTACATATGCATAATTTTGGTTCAAATGTTAATTATCCATATTCAGCCCAATTTCTGACTTTGGTTGGAAAGATGGTTCAAATTGGTATGATGATGGTTAAACATTTCAAAACAAATCTTATAGAACATAGAACATTACAGCACAGTACAGGCCCTTCGGCCCTCGATGTTGTGCCGACCTGTCATACCAATCTGAAGCTCATCTAACCTACACTATTCCACGTACATCCATATGCTTGTCCAATGATGACTTATATGCACTTAAAGTTGGCAAATCTACTACCGTTGCAGGCAAAGCATTCCATACCCTTACTACTCTCTGAGTAAAGAAACTACCTCTGACATCTGTCCTGTATCTATCACCCCTCAATTTAAAGCTATGCCCCCTCGTGCTCACCATCACCATACTTGGAAAAAGGCTCTCCCTGTCCACCCTACCTAACCCTCTGATTATCTTATATGTCTCTATTAAGTCACCTCTCAACCTTCTTCTCTCTAACAAGAACAGCCTCAAGTCCCTCAGCCTTTCATCATAAGACTTTCCTTCCATACCAGGCAACATCCTAGTAAATCTCCTCTGCACCCTTTCCAAGCTTTGACATCCTTCTTATAATGCGGTAACCAGAACTGTACACAATACTCCAAGTGCGGCCGCACCAGAGTTTTGTACAGCTGTAGCAGGACCTCCTGGTTCCAGAACTTGATCCCTCTATTAATAAAAGCTAAAACACTGTATGCCTTCTTAACAACCCTGTCAACCTGGGTGGTAACTTTTAAGGATCTGTGTACCTGGACACCGAGATCTCTCTGCTCATCTACACTACCAAGAATCTTACCATTAGCCCAGTACTTTGCATTCCGGTTACTCCGACCAAAGTGAATCACCTCACACTTGTCCGTATTAAACTCCATTTGCCACCTCTCAGCCCAGCTCTGCAGCTTATCTATGTCTCTCTGTAACTACATCATCCTTCATCACTATCCACAACTCCACTGACCTTAGTGTTGTCTGTGAATTTACTAACCCACCCTTCTACGCCCTCATCCAGGTCATTTATAAAAATGACGAACAGCAGTGGACTCAACACCAACCCTTGCGGTACACCACGAGTAACTGGACTCCAGGATGAACATTTCCCATCAACCACCACCCTCTGTCTTCTTTCAGGAAGCCAATTACTGATCCAAACTGCTATATCTCCCACAATCCCATTCCTCTGCATTCTGTACAATAGCCTACTGTGGGGAACCTTATCAAATGCCTTGCTGAAATCCATATACATCACATCAACCATCTACCTGTTTGGTCACCTTCTCAAAGAACTCAATAAGGTTTGTGAGGCACGACCTACCCTTCACAAAACCATGCTGACTATCCCTAATCAAATTATTCTTTTCTAGATGATTATAAATCCTATCTCCTATAACCTTTTCCAACATTTTACCAACAACTGAAGTAAGGCTCACTGGTCTATAATTACCAGGGTTGTCTCTACTCCCCTTCTTGAACAGGGGAACCACATTTGCTATCCTCCAGTCCTCAGGCACTATTCCTGTAGACAATGACGATTTAAAGATCAATGCCAAAGGCTCAGCAATCTCCTCCCTGGCTTCCCAGAGGATCCGAGGATAAATCCCATCCAGCCCAAGGGACTTATCTATTTTCACACTCTGCAGGATTTCTAATACCTCTTCCTTGTGAAACTCAATCCCACCTGGTCTAGGAGCCTGCATCTCAGTATTCTCCTCGGCAACATTGTCATTTTCTAGAGTGAGTACTGTCGAAAAATATTCATTAAGTGCTTCCCCTATCTCCTCTGACTCCACACACAACTTCCCACTACTATCCTTGATTGGCCCTAATCTTACTCTTGTCATTCTTTTATTCCTTATATACCTATAGAAAGCCTTAGGGTTTACTCTGATCCTATCCGCCAACAACTTCTCATGTCTCCTCCTGGCTATTCTGAGCTCTCTCTTTAGGTCTTTCCTGGCTACCTTGTAATCCTCAAACACCCTAACTGAGCCTTCACACCTCATCCTAACATAAGCCTTCTTCTTCCTCTTGACCAGAGATTCCACTTCCTTCATAAACCACGGCTCCCGCGCTCTACAGCTTCCTCCCTGCCTGACAGGTACATACTTATCTAGGACACACAGGAGCATTTCCTTGAATAAGTTCCATATTTCTAATGTGCCCATCCCTGCAGTTTCCTTCCCCATCCTATGCTTCCTAAATCTTGCCTAATCGCATCGTAATTGCCTTTCCCCCAGCTGTAACTCTTGCCCAGTGGTATACACCTATCCCTTTCTATCACTAAAGTAAACATAACAGAATTGTGATCGCTATCACCAAAGTGTTTACCTACTTCCAAGTCTAACACCTGGCTGGGCTCATTACCCAGTACCAAATCTAATGTTGCTTCGCCCCTTGTTGGCCTGTCTACGTACTGTATCAGGAAACCCTCCTGCACACACTAGACAAAAACTGACCCATCTATAGTACTCGTACTATAGTGTCCCCAGTCAATATTTGGAAAGTTGAAGTCCCCCATGACAACTACCCTGTCTCTCTCACTCCAATCGAGAATCATCTCTGCTATCCGTTCCACTACATCACTGGAACTATTTGGAGTAATTGCTTTGATTTATTAAATACTACTTGATGCCAATTTCAAAAATAAAAAAATTTGACTAATGAAGCTGGAATAAAATGTATTCCATATCAATTGCATTTTTTTTCCTGTAGAAGCAACCCTGTCAATTTCCTATTCATATAGGAATTACTTGAGCTTCATGAAAGCATGTTAGAAGGAATGCGATTGACATTTCCTAATTATATTTAGGAGAAAAGATATTATAATCCTTCACTTACAATTTGATAGTTGGACAACCTCATACTCCAAACTGTGAGGCAACACCTGCATAAACTGGTGAAGGATAAATCATGTCAGGCAGCATCCAGGGAACAGGAGAATCGACGTTTCGGGGATAAGCCCTTCTTCAGGACTTATGCCCAAAACGTCGATTCTCCTGTTCCCTGGATGCTGCCTGACCTGCTGCGCTTTTCCAGCAACACATTTTCAGCTCTGATCTCCAGCATCTGCAGACCTCACTTTCTCCTCCCTGAAGGATAAATCATGCACACCAGATGGTGTGAAGGCGATAGTTAAAACTATGGAGGCATTGATGTGATCCTTCAGGATTCCTTGGAGTTTGGGAGAGTCCCAGAGGACAGGAAAATGGCTAATATCGCACCCAAGGAAGGCAGAAGACAGGAAACTACAGGCCAATAAGTGTGATCTCGATCATTGGGAAGATTTTACTGTCCATGATTAAGGAAGTGCGTGGTAAAATTCTGCTGAGTCAGCACGGATTCATTAAGGGTGATCACACATGATAAATCTCTTAGACCATAAGACCACAAGATTTCATAGCAGAATTAGGTTATTCTGTTGAGTCAGTTTCACTGTTCTAGCATGGCTGATTGATGTTTCTCAAGCCCATTCTCCATCCTTCTCCTCATTACCATTGAACCCCTTAATCTTCAAAGAATTCTTTGAGGAGGTAACGAGCAAGTTAGCCAAAGGAGGGCCAGTGAATGTGATCTATTTGGCAGAAGAAGGTGCCACACAGGAGGCTGCTAATTAAGATGGAGGCAGAGAGTGGGGATACTCGGATCTTTTTCAGGATGGCAGCTGGTGACTAGTGAAGTTCTGCAGGGATCAGTGATGGGATCCCAACTACAAATTAATGACCAGGACAAAGGAACTGAGGTTATTGTCACCAGATTTGCAGATGGCCCAAAGATAGATGGCGGAACAGGTAGTGTTTTGGAAGTGGGGTGCTTGCAGAAGGAGTTGGACAGACTAGGAGAGTGGGCAAAGAAGTGGCCAATGGAATACAGTGCGGGAAAATGTGAGGTTATGCTCTTTGTTCAGAAGAATCAAGGAGTAGACTTTTTTTGGAAGGCTTTCTAAATCTGAACCTGAAAGGGATTTGAGAGTCTTAGTTCAGGATTCTCTCAACATGCAGGTTCAGTTGGCAGTTAGGAAGGCAAATGTAGTCATCGAATCCTGATAGTGTGGAAGCAAGCCATTCGACCCATCAATCCAAACCAACCCTCTGAAGAGCATCCCACCCAGACAGACGTCCTTACCTGTTTTGTAATTTCCCATAGCTAATCAACCTCGCCTGCATATCCCCGGACACGAGAGGGCAATTTCGCATGACTAATTCACCTAATTTGCACACCTTTGGAGGTGGGAGCAAAGTGCAGCACCCAAGGGAAACCTATGCAAACACAGGGAGAAGATGCAAACACTACACAGACAGTCACCTGAGGGTGAAATGGAACCCAGGTCCCTGGCATTATGAGGCAGCCATGCTAACCACTGATGCTGCCGTTAGTTTTCATTTGGAGAGGGTTCGAGTACAAGAGTAGGAATGTACTGCTAAGGCTGTATAAGATTCTTGTCAGATTGCATACGGAATAACGTGAGCACTTTTGGGCCCCTTATCTCAGCAAGGATGTGCTGGTTTTGGAGAGGAACCAGAGGATGTTTACAAAAGTGATCCTGGAGATGAAGTGCTTGTCCTAAGAGGCGTGGTTATGACTCTGGGTCTGTACTGGATGGAGTTTAGAAGGATGAGGGGGAATCTGATTGAAGCTTACAGAATACTGAGAGGCCTGAACAGAATGGACATGGAGAAGATGTTTCCACCAGCAGGAGAGACGAGGACAGCCTCAGACTGACACTCTATAACTGAGATAAGGAAGAACTTCTTCAGCCAAAGGGTGTTGAATCTGTGGAACTGATTGCCATTGAAGGCTGTGGAGACCAAGTCATTGAGTGTATTTAAGATAGAGATAGATACGTTTTTGACTAGAAGGAGATCGAGATTTACGAGGAGAAGCTGGAGAATGGGATTGAGAAACATATCAGCTATGATCGAATGGTGGAGACAATTCAGTGGGCAATTTGGCCTAATTCTGCTCCTATACCTTATATATGTACTAGCTACTGCATTGAAATCTAATCTATAGAACTAAGTTTACAACAGTTTTTGTATCATTAAAAGGCTTGCAACTTTACATGCATTTCCTGAAAGTACCAACAATATTTCTTGTTACATTCCGCATTTATGAATGTGACATTTTAGTTGCGCCACATAGTTAATTATGACCACCGAGTGACTTGTTTATTTGTGGAAATTACCTTTGTACAAGGGTACGTTTCTTGGCAATGAAGAACCCGAGAGTATGTTCCTGAATCAGAATGCTAGGATCTGGGTTGATCAGTATACTGGAGAAGGAGAGAAAGCAGAACATGAGTACATGAATGATGTCAGCGTGGGCTTACAAATTTTCATATACAACTTAAACATTAATGTACACGCTTCCATATGCATACACACCAACTGACAACAACAACTTGCATTTATATACAGGTTGTTCTGCTATAACACGTGTTTCATCAGCGTAAATTGGCTATAATGGGATTGATGAATTGTGGATGTTGTTTGGATAAGGTAATGAATTTCTATTAGTGACCTTCTGCAGCATGACTTTCTATAGCGGTTTTCCACAGTGCGAGGTTGCAATGGAACACAACTGTCACATTATAGCAGAACAACCTGTGGTACCTTGAATGCAATGGATCAATTTGATTAAGAGTATTCTTGATTCAAATACTGAGGGATATAACCCTGCTTCTCCTGTCTCCCATTCTGGTTGGAGTGCAGCCTCTGAGTTAGAAATGCAATGAAATTGACTGGATGTGTGCAGCTCCAACAATACTCAACAAGCCTGCCACCATCCAGGACAATACAGTCTACTTGAGTAGCAAGTGAGGGCTGCAGATGCTGGAGATCAGAGCTGAAAATGTGTTGCTGGAAAAGCGCAGCAGGTCAGGCAGCATCCAAGGAGCAGGAGAATCGACGTTTTGGGCATGAGCCCTTCTTCAGTAGCACCCCATTTACCACTTCAACACTCATTTCCTTCAGTGAATGCACATTGGCAGGATTGTGTACCCTCTACAAGATGCATTAGTGCAGTTCAACAAGGCTCCCTACACAGCACAATCGAGTTCCTCAAAATGTACCATCTCGATGGACAACAATAGCATGCACAAGGGAACATCACTATTTGCAAATTCCCCTCCAAGTCAAACATCATCCTGTAAGGGTGTGAAACACTTCAACAAGAAACTTTAGCACCTAGCAACGTAATTGATGAATTGTGAAAAGTTGGATAACAGGAACTTTCTGCTGAATGGGTATAGTGATTTTCTATTGGTGATCTTCGACAGTGTGATTTTCTGTACTGGTCTTCCATAGTGCGAACAGGAATATTAAACATAAAATGTATTTTAACAGTATCAAAAATAATTAAATAAAGTAAACATTAGGAACTTAAGGTTATAAGTTTGAAAGATTTATGGACTAAATTCAAATTCTACCCTTAACTTCCCCAAAGACTTTCCCTATCTTCTGAAATCATGAAGGTTAATTCACTTCTCCTGGGCTTAATCAAAGAAGTGCCACAGCCCTTCTCAATTCACTTTAATTCTCCCCAGTACTCCAGCTTTTCTTCTTAGTACAAATTATGTTGGATCCTTCCATTAAGTTCTGTGTAAGTGATCCTTCAATTTTTCTTTATCAATCTCAGTTCACTTAATTCTTGTCCTGGCTTTTTGCTTTTTACCAGTCTATTCCCATACTTTCTGTAAAGTTGTTTCTAAGTTAACAGTTCAAGCCGACTGCATTTTATGACAAAGCTGTATGAGGACTAATGTCAATTGTTTTTCCACAAACTCCAACCTAGAGTAAACCTTCCAGTTGCTTTTCCTTCTCGAAATCCAAACAGAAAAATAGCCACATTTACATTCCACATAGGGATCCATTATATTAATATGTTTCCTGCTTGAAATATTCGCCCAATTGACAAGCGTTTATTTTCTTTCGCTCTCATCAATCTGTGAGCCTACCAAATCTGCAACTGTTTCGGTTTACTCTTGAACTGAATTGTTGTTGTTTCTGTCTGTAAACACACACATAAAACAACAGGACCGTCTAAGTAAAGCTTCACTCTAAATCACGATTTCTGTCACAACATGGCACGCTTTTGAATTTCCTGAAACAAAGTAATTTTGCCTTCAACATAACGCTTTGATTTTGTAACCCATATGAATAATGTATATTTTCAACAGATGTATTCCTTCTCGCCAGACTCCCTGACTTCATTATAAGGTTAGAGCTGCATTCATTCATTGTTCTAGCTATTTTTCACATCAGCTTTAACCTTGCACAACTATCATGGTCTGCCTCTTAAGGGTAATAAACCCAGGCTTGTTCGAATTGCACCTGTTCAGGGTCGCTCAGTTTGTCAATCAAATGCCACTTCATTTTTCATTTCACACTTTGAGCTTCAAAGTAAAATTTATATTCAGTTACTTTCTAAAATATATAAAACATGAATGAGATATTTGCAACATCCCTGATTTTTGTTTTGTTCATCCATGGGATATGGGCGATGCTGGCAAGGCCAACATTTATTGCTCTTGGGGGGTTTGGCATATCCACAATGCTGTCAGGTAGTTCCAGGATTTTAATCAGGTGACAGTGAAGGAATGGCAATGGATTTCCAGATCAGGTGTGTGACTTGGAAGGGAATTTGTCAAACATGGTCTTCCCATGTATCTGCTGAACTTGCCCTTTCAGATGGCAGACTTGTGTTTGGAAGATGAGGTCAAAGGAGCCTATGCCACCAGAGTAGTGATCCAAATGCCCAGGCAAATGCATTAGTGACATGGGTTCAGAGCTCACCATCACAGGTGGGCAGAATTTAAATTGCAGACATCATGTGCTAAATGGCTCCTACATTTTATCATCTTTGTTGAGTTATTACAATGCATTGTGTAAATGGTGCACCTTCATGCAATTGTGTGTGTCAGTGATAATGGACGCGTGAGTGTTGAAGTTCGTTGGTAATGTGCCAAACAAGCAGCTGCTTTATCCTGGATGGTGTCAAGCTTCTTAAGTATTGTTGGAGCTGTTAGTTCAGTTCAGTTTCTGTCAATGCTAACTCCCAGGATTTTGATAGTGGAGAAGTCAGTGATGGCAATGGCTATTGAATATCAAATGGCATTAGTTAGATTCTCATTTGTTGAAGGTGGCCATTGCCTGACACATCAATGTTACTTGTCGTGTGCTCGCACATACCTGGATATTGTCCAGGTTGCTACATTTGGACATAACAGAGGAGTCATGAATGGTGCTGGACATTGTGCAATCATCAGCAAACATCCCAAATTCTGACCTTTTAGTGGAGGCAAGATTAATGATGAAGCAGCTGAAGATGGTTGAAACTTAAACTATATGACAGTTCCTGCCACTGTCAGTGGATGAAAATCCTGGAACTCTCTTCTGAGCAGCATTGTGGGTGTTCTGATACCACATGGACAACAACAATTAAGGAAAGTTTAAGGTCCAGCTCACCATCACCTTTTAGAGATGGGGAATATATATTGACAACGTCCACACCCTGAGAATGATGAAAAAGAAATGTACAGAGCGAAACTTTTACAAGATATTCTGTTTGCAACTTTTCATGTCTCTTTTGATGTTTTATTTGCTTGTATTCTGTCCCTGTTTGATGTTCTGAGAATGTAACCCAAAGATTTACATGAGTTTGAATGTAATATGAGTTTCAAATAAAGCAATTTTGTTTAGCACATGATTTTCAAGAATAAGCTCTATGATAATTAGGAACAATCTGTACCTGATGTTGTCTGAGCTGGTCCTATATTGAATGGCTATCAATAGAAGCTTTAGCCGAACATAGCACACCCTGGGCAGAGGCAAGTGCAGAGACAGAAGTGGTTAAACATTGAATAGTGAATCACTGCAGTCAATAAAATAGCCTTAAAAAAATCATTTTCTACATGGATTTCCAGTTTATATCCTTATTTCAGCATACCACAATCAATCACATATTTTAGTCATTTTAAGCTTCTTTGCTGTTACCATGGAGTGGTCAATTACAGAATGAGGCCATTGACCCATTGGTCCTGTACTGCCTCTTTAAACAACATGTCCTCCTTCCTCTTCGTCATACTCTGTCTACCTTTCAATTATTTTCCCAAATCTATCTGTAATCTGAATCAATCTAATTCTTTGGGAGATTATGGTGAATGTAAATTAGAGAAGAGAATGTTTGAAAATGTATGCCACGGCAGGTGGTGGAATTTGAATTCAGTCAAAATCTTGAATAAAGAGTCTAATGCTGACCATGTATCCATTGCTGATTGTTGGGAGAATCCCATCTGGTTCACTCATGTCCTTTGGGGAAGGAAACTGTCATCCTTACCTGGTCTGGTTGACATGTAACTCCAGGCACACAACAATTTGGTTGACTGTTAAGTGCCCTCTGGGCAACTAGGGATGGGCAATAAATGCTGGCCTAACCAGAAACTGCCACATCCCATGAATGAATAAAACAGAAGAAGTCTTCCCAATCCCATTCATTCTCTTGCATTCCCCCCCCCTCCTCTGCGGATGCCGTGAATGTACTCCTCCTGCTTCCATACATCATGTCAGGCTGAAAAGCTTCTTCTGGTTCCAATATAACAACTGACGGGGCTGAATGGCCACGTCTAGTTTGTGTAAACTCATTGATAGTGGCACTGCCACAATTCTCCAAACCCCGTTTCATTGCTAGCATCACCATCCTTTTCCTTGGAGACATTCTGACACTAAACCAACAAACTTGGTTTCATAGTTTACTGCAATGAGCTCCCAGCCACGTTTTTCCACTACAATTACATGTTTTCCACCTCTGTGACATAACCAACATCACCCTCTCTCACTTCACTTGCTGCATAACTCCACATCTTTGCCCTGCAGGCCTGACCATTCCAGTGCCCTCCAGCTGACTGTCCACTCTGGCAACTCAAATTCATTCAAATCTTTGTACAAAACCCCTTCACCCATCACTCCATATTCACCGACATTCATAAATTTTGGCTCCAGGATAAGTAATGCTTCAATTTTAAAATTCTACTATTTGCTTTCTAACCTCCTTCATAGACTCTCCCTTCCCTATTTCTTTGACCTCCTTGAACTCCAAAGCACTCGCAAGATGCTGGCAACTTTGATCTTTTGAGCTTGTCTGATTTTAAATCTCCGATAAACATTTTGAGATTGGCTTGTGTATTCGAAGTGCTGTCGTTCTGCTCAAAACCTGCTGGTGGCAGTGCAGGATCAGAAATCTATAACTAAGCCAATGTCACCTCTACAAGGCTGTATGTTGTATTGCATTTAGCTTGGAAAAGGAACATTGGCAGGAAACTAAGGTCATGACAAATTCACCTTCATTTTGAGCCTGGGTTTGCACAACAAAGGAAGCTCAGAAGATCCGAGGGACAAAAGGACACCATGTGGCATGCTGATTCAGTGTTAGCAATGCTGCCTTACACTACCAGGATGAAGGGCTTTTGCCCAAAACGTCGATTTCGAAGCTCCTTGGATGCTGCCTGAACTGCTGTGCTCTTCCAGCACCACTAATCCAGAACCTGGTTTCCAGCAACTGCAGTCATTGTTTTTACACTACCAGGGGCCTGGATTCAAGTCCAACCTTGGGTGAATGTGTGGGGTTTTTCTGTTCTCCTTGTGTGTGTGGCTTTCCTTCGGGTGCTCTGGCTTCCTCCCACAGTCCAAAGAAGTGCAGGTTAGGTGAATTGACTGTAGAAATTGTTTGTGGTGTTTCGGGATATGTCGGCTGTAAATGCAGGGATGAGGTGGTGAGATGCTTTTCGGAGGGCTGGCATGGATTCACCTGTTTCCACCCTGTAGGCATTCTGTGATTTGCATTTGATAGTATTCAGATCCCTGGAGGTGGTAGGACAGGTTAATGGGGTCTCTCGGAAAACATACAACATACTTGCCTTTATCAGTTGTGGTGTAAATTATGAGACCAGGGAGATTACGTTGGAGCTGTACAGGACTTGAGTTCGGTCACCTTACTATAGGAAGGATTCGATTGCACTGGAAGGGGTGAATAGGAGATTTACCTGGAGTGCAGCATTTCTGCTATGAAGAGGCTGGATAAGCATGAGTTGTTTTCTTTGGAGCAGAGAAGATTGAGAGGGGACCTGATAGAGATGTATAAGATTATGAGGGGCATGGACAGGGTGAATAGAACAAAGAACATTACAGCACAGGAACAGGCTCTTCGGCCCTCCAAACCTGCATCGATCCAGATTCTCTATCTAAACCTGTCACCTATTTTCCAAGGATCTGTGTCCCTCTGCTCCCTGCCCATTCATCTATCTGGAAAAGCGCAGCAAGTCAGGCAGCATCCAAAGAGCAGGAGAATCTCCTAGAAGATTGTAACCTACTGCGAATCCTCTTGCAAGGATGCCTTCCTTGAAGAAGCTCTCTTTCTCCCATTCATCTATCTGTCTAGATACATCTTAAATGATGCTATTGTGCCTACCTCTACCACCTGTGCTGACAACACGTTCCAGGTACCCACCACCCTCTGCGTAAAGAACTTTCTACACATATCTTCCCGAGACTTTTTCCCTGTCTATACCTCTCATGATTTTGTAGACCTCAATCAGATCTCCCCTCGACCTCCGTCTTTCTAATGAAAATAATCCTAATCTACTCAACCTCTCTTCATAGCTAGCACCTTCCATACCAGGCAATATTCTCGTAAGCCGTCTCTGCACCCTCTCCAAAGCATCCACATCCTTTTGGTAATGTGGCAACCAGAACTGTATGCAGTATTCCAAATGTGGCTGAACCAAAGACCTATACAACTGTAACATGACCTGCCAACTCTTGTACTCAATACCCTGTCCACTGAAGGACAGCATGCCATATGTCTCCTTGACCACTCTATTGCCACCTTCAGGGTACAATGGACCCGAACACCCAGATCTCTCTGTACATCAATTTTCCCCAGGGCTTTTCACATTCTGTATAGTTCGCTCTTGAATTTAATCTTCCAAAATGCACACCTCGCATTTGCCTGATTGAGCTCCATCTGCCATTTCTCCACCCAACTCTCCTATCTATCTATATTCTGCTGCATTCTCTGACAGTCCCCTTCACTATCAACCTTAGTATCATCTGCAAACGTGCTCATTAGACCATCGATACCTTCCTCCAAATCAATTACGTACATCACAAACAACAGTAGTCCCAGCACAGATCGCTGTTTGAACACAGTGGTCACAGTTCTCCACTTTGAGTAACTCCCTTCCACGACTACTCTCCATCTCTTGTTGCCCAGCCAGTTCTTTATCATCTCGCTAGTACATCCTGGACCCCATGCGACATCACTTTCTCCACCAGCCTACCATGGGGAACCTTATCAAATGCCTTACTGAATACTATTTTTATGACATCTACAGCCCTTCCCTCATCAATCAACTTTGTCACTTGCTCAGAGAAAGTAGCTGTTCCCCTTAGTTGAAGGGTCAATAACAAGGGGCTATCATTTTAAAGTGAAAAGCAGGAAACTTGAGGGGATTTGAGGAAAGCAATTTTAACCAGTGGTGAACACACCGCCTGGGAGAGTAGTTGAGGTGGAAAACATCATAACCTTTAAAAAGTACTTAGACGAGTGCTTGAAGTGTCATAACATTCACGGCTATGGACCTAGTGCAGGAAAATGGGCCTAGTGTAGGTCACGGTGTATTTTTGATTGGATAGACTCAGTGGGCCAAAGGATCTCTCCTGCATTATATGATTCTAAGAACAAGGGTGATCACAGCGATTTCGGGGTGATGTTTCGGGCATAAGCCTGGATGGTAATGATCCTGCAGCCACAAGGCAGTATCCCTAGTTTTACAACTGTGAATGTTTCAACTGTGGACTTGCCCTCTTCCTGATGTTTCTAATTTGTTTCGTTGATCTCAGCATGGTGGAAGCTGTAATTGCTCAGTGTAGTTTCTGGAGAACAATGAGGAAGTCATTGAGGCACACCACTGCCCGGCTCACATTCTAGATTCACAGCCCTTTGGAGACAGGAGGGTGAGAGTCAATTCAAGAAGAAACTTGGTGCTTTCATGATGGCAAAATGTCCAAAGCACTTTGTGACCAGTGAAGTCCTTTGAAAATGTAGACTAGTCACTATTGTAATGTTGGAAATGAAAGAACTAATTTGCACACAGCAAGTTCCCACTAATGTCATAATGATCAGATTATCTTATTTTTATTGAGGGATTTTTTTGGCCATCTCATCAGAGAAGATTCCCCTGACATCCTTGCATTACTGTCATAAAATCTTTCCCAACTGCCTGAGATGGCATCCATTTCCCTATTCCTGAATCAAAATGCCAGCGTTAATGAATGACATTATGATTGCACCTTTATGCCAGTGGAGGTGTTGCATTGACAGGACAGTTACATTGCAGTGTGATATGTTCAGATACACTGTACCCATTCATAGTGTGGAATCTGGAATCTACAATGCAAGCATAAACTTCAGGAGGGAACACATGAACTTAACTGGAGATTGAATTCAGTTTCTGAGCGACCTTGAAACCTGAGCAGTGTCATTAGAAATTCACCAGGCTTTAGATCATATTGTGGAGAAAGTGAGGTCTGCAGATGCTGGAGATCAGAGCTGAAAATGTGTTGCTGGAACAGTGCAGCTGGTCAGGCAGCATCCAGGGAACAAGAGAATCGACGTTTTGGGCATAAGCCACAGGACCCTTCCTGAAGAAGTGCTTATGCCCGAAACGTCAATTCTCCTGTTCCCTGGATGCTGCCTGACCTGCTGCGCTGTTCCAGCAACACATTTTCAGCAGTTTAGATCATATTGTTACAATGGGAGAGGGTTATTGAAAGGTAGCACTCTAAGTATAATGTGGAATGTTAGGAGGAAGTGTCAGCAAGTTCTTTGGGGGACATTCCCCCTCCGTTCCACTCCAAAATTATTAGATTAGATTAGATTACATTACAGTGTGGAAACAGGCCCTTCGGCCCAACAAGTCCACACCGACCCGCCGAAGCGAAACCCACCCATACCCCTACATTTACCCCTTACCTAACACTACAGGCAATTTAGCATGGCCAATTCACCTGACCCTGCACATCTTTTTTGGACTGTGGGAGGAAACCGGAGCACCCGGAGGAAACCCACGCAGACACGGGGAGAACGTGCAAACTCCACACAGTCAGTCGCCTGAGGCGGGAATTGAACCCGGGTCTCAGGCGCTGTGAGGCAACAGTGCTAACCACTGTGCCACCGTGCCGCCCACAATGGCTGCAACAATGTTGGGAAGTCACTCACTCGCACACAGAATTAAAGGGCATGCCGACGAAGCTGTCAGACAGAAACTCGGTGTAAATCTCCTGGCTGAGTCCTTCTTTGTAGATTTCGAGCCAGTTTCCAGTTTTATGCTGCAAATGGCAAAAGCACTTATAAGCAACAGGAAAATCAAAGAGAGAAGCAAGTTTCAGGACAAAAAATACAACATTTGTGAGTGAATTCAGAGTGAATTCTCAAACTGATACTCCCACTGCAAATTTATGTTTGTAGAAAAGGATTATTCCCAATAAGACGTGTTTAAGTAGCTCATGGTTTCAAAGACTCACTCACTGGTAACTGTTCATAAGTCTTTCAAGCTAACCCACCGAAAGGATGGCAGCTGGTGACTAGTGGAGTTCCATTGGGATCAGTTTTGGGAACACAACTATTCATGTTTTACATTATCAAACTGAACAAAGTGAATCCATCTCAGCCTCTGCCAGTGGTCCCAAGTCTCACACATCCCAATCTTCAGTCAATTTGATTCACTCTGCGTGATTATCAAGAAATGGTTGGAAACACTATGGGCCCTGAAAACATTCCAACAATAGTACTGAAGTCTTGTGCTCTAGAATTTGACACTCCCTTCGCCAAGCTCTTCCAGTAAGTGTAGTTACAGCACTGGCATTTATCTGACAATACGGAACATTGCCCAGGTATGTCCTGAACACAAAAAGGACAAATCTAAACCAGATTAGCATTTATTTTGATACATTAACTGAGATGTCGTGCTGAGGCTGTAGAAGGCTCTGATCAGAATGCATTTGGAATATTATGATCAGTTTTGGGCCTCGTATCTAAGGAAGGATGCGATGGCTTTATAGGGGATCCAGAGGAGGCTGACAGCAATAATCCGAGAGATCAAGGGGTTTTCATATGAGGAGTAATTGAGAACTCTGGATCCATACAGGATGGAGTTCAGAAGGATGAGGGGAAATCTGATTGATTAGATTAGATTACTTACAGTGTGGAAACAGGCCCTTCGGCCCAAGTCCACACCGACCCGCCGAAGCGCAACCCACCCAGACCCATTCCCCTACATTTACCCCTTCACTGAACACTACAGGCAATTTAGCATGGCCAATTCACCTGACCTGCACATCTTTGGACTGTGGGAGGAAACTGGAGCGCCCGGAGGAAACCCACGCAGACACGGGGAGAATGTGCAAACTCCACACAGTCAGTCGCCTGGGGCAGGAATTGAACCCGGGTCCCTGGCGCTGTGCCACCGTGCCGCCCACGATAATGACAGAATACTGAGAAGCCAGAATAGAATGGAGATGATGTCTCCACCAGTAGGAGAAACAAGGACCCGAGGGCCTCAGAGTGAAAGGATAGTGCTTTACAACTGAGATAAGGAAGCATTTCTTCAGCCAGAGAGTGGTGAATCTGTGGAACAAAGTGCTGTGGAGGCCAAACTACTTAGTGTATTTAAGACAGAGATAGATAGGTCCTTGATTGGTAAGGGATCAAGGGTTACAGAGGGAAGGCAGTAGAATGGGGTTGAGAAACATATCAGCCATAATCAAGTGGCAGAACAAATTTGATAGGCTGAATGGTCTAATTCTGCTCCTCTTTATGGTCTTACAATGTAAAACGGACTCAATGCTCTGATATCAAAGCTGCCCCGAGCAAATTGCTGGGGAACTTGAAGAGAAGATTTATGGGTACGTTTTCCCTCTTTGCTGTGGGGTCTTCTCAGTTGTTTTTCTCTCTGTCAGGGATTGGGATGGCTGCAGAGAGGGTTAAGGAATGTCTTGTCTGAACGCTCTGATTCTTACTTGAGGAGGGGTGTTGTTGTATTGAAGGCAGTTCAGAGGAGGTTCACTAAATTGATTCCAAAGATGAGGGTTTAATTTATGAACAGAAATTGAGCAGTTTAGGCCTTTGGTCTGGAATTTTGAAGAAATAGAGGATATATAATTGTGGTGTATAAGACACTAAAGGGGATTGACAACGTAGAGATAGAAAGAATATCTCTTCATGTAGGAAAGTCATATACAGCACAGAAACAGACCCTTCGGCCCAGCGCATCCATGCCAACCAGATATCCCAACTCAATCTAGTCCCATTTACCAGCACTTGGTCCATATCCCTCTAATCCCATCCTATTCATAGATCCATCCAGATGCCTTTTAAGTGTTGCAATTGTACCAGCCTCCACCACTTCCTCTGGCAGCTCATTCCATATACGTACCACCCTCTTCATGAAAAAGTTGCCGCTTAGGTCTCTTTGATATCTTTCCCCTCTCACCCTAAGCTCTCTAGTTCTGGACTCCCCCACCCCAGGGAAAAGAGCTTGTCTATTTACTCTCTCCATGCCCCTCATGATTTCATAAACAAGAGAAACGATGAGAAATGTCCCCAGATAGAGAAGTTATAGTTTTAAAACAAAGATGAGGAGAAATTCCTTCTCCCAATGGATTGTGAATCTGTGGATTTCACTATCTCAGAATGTGATGGATGCCAGGAAATTGAGTTTTTTTTATTGTAAGTACTCAGTATAACTCCAACCAATGGAGTTTTATTTCCCTGATTCCCCTTGACTGCGATTCTTGGTTGTGCATGGTATACAGCCCTGACCTGATGTTCTCACTTTGAGCTGGTGTTTGTTGCATCAGCAAACACCTACGGTGGTTTTTCTCTGTCCTCAAGCCCTCCCATGGTCCTTCTGTACAGGCTGAGGTGATAGTTGCGCATCCTGACAACTGTCTCTAGAATTTTATTCATTCAGCTCAACACCTCACCCACAAGTCTCACGAGCTGTTCAGGGGAAGATTAGATTTGCATCTATTGGCAACTCTTTCTTACCACTACTTGGGTGTTCTTGACAAAGAGATTGGCCAACAGCGTGGAGAAGCCTGGGACGATGCAGTTTTGAGCAATAAATCCCATTTTCAACTCCGACAAGCAGATCACACTATCTCTCTTCTTCATGTCCCAGCTGGGGATGTTCTGCAAGTAGGCCTGTAATTATCATAAATCTCAATGACACAAGTACAAAAACATACTTATACAGCACTGATACAAGGTGGGTGAGATGGCATCTAGGAATATGGTTAAAAATATAGTTGTTGGAATTGAAGGATCTTGTCAATAAAGTGGGAAATGAAGGTCAAGATGGGAAGGTGGGATTTTGTTCATTTATTATTTTATTTCTCATACCTATGAATGCAGAATCCTGAAATATTTTTGAGACCGAGGTAGATAACTTTTTGATGACCAAGGTGATGAAAGATTGTCGGGTATATGCAGGAATGCAGAGTTGAGTTTAAAATCAGATCAGCTATAATTTTATTGAATGGCAGACCAGGCTTAAAGGGCTGAATGGCCTATTTTTGTTCTTTGTTTGTGTGTAGGTTTTTACTTATGTTCAGGAAATGTGGCCATTGCTGGCTAGGCTAACATTTATTACATCATTCCTGATGAAGGGCTTTTGCCCGAAATGTTGATTTTCCTGCTCCTCGGATGCTGCCTGACCTTCTGTGCTTTTCCAGCACCACTCTAATCTAGACTCTGATCTCCAGCATCTGCAGACCTCAGTTTTGCATTACATTTATTACATGGCCGTTACTGGCTGGACGAACATTAATTGACCTAGAATAGGTAGTGGTGAACTGCTGCAGTCCGTGCAGTGCTGGTATACCCATAGTTCTGTTAGAGAGGCAGTTTCAGGATCTTGACCCAGTGACACTCATAGAATGGCAATATATTTCTAAGTCAGGATGGTGAGTAGCTTGAAGGGGAACTTGCAGAGGGTGGTGTTCCATGTATCTGCTGCTCTTGTCCTTCTCAATGATAGAGGACCCAGGTTTGGAAGATGCTGTCAAAGGAACCTTGGTGACTTACTGCAATGCATCTTGTAGATGGTACACACTGCTGTCGCTAGGTGGTGATGGTGGAGGAGTGAAGCTTTGTGGATATGATCCCAGTGAGTAGATTGCTTTATTCCACAAGGCGTCAAGTTTCTTGAGTGGTCACAAAGCTGATTTCTTATTTCTCAAAGCTGTTCCTTTTCTCAAGAATACTGTGCCCTTGATTTTTTTTCAGAGGTGTCGTAAAACTCTCCCAGCACCGAGGTGACTAGTTTGGTACAGAAATGAAAAAGGATTTTGAGAGGCCTTTTGTTTATAGGTAAACAGATGAGACTTCAGGCCAAAGTGGTCATGTTTTAGAAGTGACCTGCATAATGAAAGGGGAGTGGTCAGCTCTCTAGCTGAGCACTTCAGTACAGAACTAGTTAGACGTTCAGCAGTGGACTGTGTGAACAGGCTGCAAAAAACTCTCTCTCTCCTTCTGCCCTTTGAACTTCAACCTGTAAGCATTTGTTCCATTTTTTACTGTGTTTTTGAAGGGGTTGTGCTTATTGGGACTATAATTAAGTCTAGTTTAGATAGACTGAGTTCTGTAAGGGTTATTTATTCTGTGGACATGCTTTGGGGAGTCAGGAGGTGAGTTACTCACTCCAGGATTTCTAGACTCTGACCTGCTATTGTAGCCACTGTGTTTAAGTGGCAAGTCAATTTTAGTTTCTGGTCACTGGTAGCCCCAGGGACTTGTTTAGTTGGTTCAGGAAAATGGTGGAAAGTGGATTACTGAGATTGAGCAATGTAAAATTTGCTGTGATACAAAGCTTTTTATGAATGTAGGACATCCCAAAATTATTGAGGTACTTGTGATGTGTTGCCACTTTGAATAGGAAATGGCAAAATCACAAAAGGTTAAAGGACTGGTATGGTCAGGAGTGAGGACTGTCAAGAAATACATGTTTGACGTCATGCTATTGGATTATTTACAAACACACAACAGGGCAGACAGAGCCTCATTGTAATTATCTTATCTGAATGCCAGTAGGAATGTAAACCTCGTTTGTGAACACAAGTCCTTGGGAAACGATCTTCTACTATTGAGCAGTTAACTCAGTTCACTGGATAGCTGGTTTATGATGAGGAGTGATGCTAACAGTGTGGATGCAATTCCTGCACCGGCTGAGTGCACCACGAAGGACTCTTGTTCTCAACTTCTCCCCTTTCCTGAAGTGTGATGACCCTCAGGTCAAACCACTACCAGTCGTGTGTCTCTGCAATGAGACAGCAGTTCTGATAGTTGACGTTGGTGACTTAATGTTTTACTATCTGAGGTACCAGAGTGGTCTTACTGAGGTATGTCTTAAACAGTGAGTTAGAGGTCATGCAAAATGAGGCAAAATGGTGGGGGATTCCTGATTGTTCCCTTTTCCCAAAAATGATTCTGATTTTATAAGACATCACACAACGTGTCAGAGTGAGACCACCAGAGTCAAATTCTCAGCCCTCCAGCAATGACCTGGCTTACCTTGCTGTGGTATTGCAGTACCTGGGCAATCACTCTTATTTCAGGACAGTACTGCTTGACGGCTATTGCCCTACAACCAGGAAGGAAAGAAAAATGTTATAAGCAGTTAAAGATGAAGACACTTGACAGCTGTTAGACAAGTGGATCATTGCACATCTGCCAAGACACAGTTACTGTTGGTAGTTTGGGATGAAGAATTGGAGTGATTGTACTGTGGGAAATAACCAACAGGATATGAAAGAGATAGACTTCTAAGAGAGAATTCATGGAATAGAGAAAGGGAGTTCTGGGAATGAGGGGATGGCGTTCAATGAGAGAGTTCGAGGAATAGAGGGATGTGGTTTGATGGGACAGTAAGGGAACTGAAGGGATTGGCTTTGCTGATAGACATATCTGCTTTGAAGGATGGAATAGTCTTTTGTCATATCTTATTTTTCATATATTTCTACATCAGCCAATAATGTATGACATTTTTTGTGAAAACTGCTTGAGCAAGATGTTAAATTTCCCAATTGACCTGTCTTAGGGCTTTACATCTCCAGTCCTTCACCTGGACTGTCACAGCCTGTTTTTGGATTGTAGGATACCAGTCCCTCATGAATTGTTGGCTGAATTTCCACTTGTGTCATTCATACAACCTGGTAACAACTGATGGGAGGAATCCACACCTCGTTTGTTCCTGAATGACTGAGCTATCTGAGCCACATTGCCCCTGAAAACAGAATTGTGACTAGAACCCGAAAAAGCAGCTACTTTGAGGGAGAATTTGTAGCTGAGAGAGGTGAGAATTATGATGACAACTGCTCAGATCAGAAAATGCATATCACAGCCAAAGAAATGCCCTTTGAAACTAACGGTGTAATGTAAATAATGCAGCTACCAATTTGTGTACAGCAAGTTCCCACCAATAGCTGTGTGGTAATGACCAGAAAAAAATGTGTTCTTGATAGTTATAGAGTCATAGAGATGTACAGCATGAAAACAGACCCTTCAGTCCAACCTGTCCATGCCAACCAGATATCCCAACCCAATCTAGTCCCACCTACCAGAAGTGCACACAATATTCCAACAGTGGCCTAACCAATGTCCTGTACAGCTGCAACATGACCTCCCAACTCCTGTACTCAATACTCTGACCAATAAAGGAAAGCATACCAAATGCCTTCTTCACTATCCTATCTACCTGCGACTCCACTTTCAAAAAGCTATGAACCTGCACTCCAAGGTTGTCTTTGTTCAGCAACACTCCCGAGGACCTTACCATTAAGTGTATAAGTCCTGCTAAGATTTGCTTTCCCAAAATGCAGCACCTCGCATTTATCTGAATTAAACTCCATCTGCTACTTCTCAGCCCATTGGCCCAGCTGGTCCAGATCCTGTTGTAATCTGAGGTAACCCTCTTCGCTGTCCACTACACCTCCAATTTTGGTGTCATCGGCAAACTTCCTAACTGTACCTCTTATGCTCACATCCAAATCATTTAGGTAAATGACAAAAAGTAGAGGGCCCAGCACCGATCCTTGTGGCACTCCACGGGTCACAGGCCTCCAGTCTGAAAAACAACCCTCCACCACCACTCTCTGTCTTCTACCTTTGAGCCAGTTCTGTATCCAAATGGCTAGTTCTCCCTGTATTCCATGAGATCTAACCTTGCTAATCAGTCTCCCATGGGGAACCTTGTCGAACACCTTACTGAAGTCCATGTAGATCACATCTACTGCTCTGCCCTCATCAATCCTCTTTGTTACTTCTTCAAAAAACTCAATCAAGTTTGTGTGACGTGATTTCCCACGCACAAAGCCATGTTGACTATCCCTAATCAGTCCTTGCCTTTCCAAATACATGTACATCCTGTCCCTCAGGATTCCCTCCAATAACTTGCCCACCACCAACGTCAGGCTCACCGGTCTATAGTTCCCTGGCTTGTCTTTACCGCCCTTCTTAAACAGTGGCACCACGTTTGCCAACCTCCAGTCTTCTGGCACCTCACTTGTGACTATCGATGATACAAATTTCTCAGCGAGGGGCCCAGCAATCACTTCTCTCGCTTCCCACAGATATGTTCGTTATTGTCCAGGACACAAGAGAGAACTGCCTCTCTATTTTGCCAACAGTGTATGTGACTAAAACAGCCCATTGACCCAATTTATCAAGATCTTTTTGTAATCTTTGATAACCTTCATCACTATCCACGACACCAATTCTGGTGTCATGCACAAACTTATTAACCATGCCTCCTAGATTCTCATCCAAATTGTTTCTATAAATTACAAACAAAAGTGGAGCCAGTACTATGCCCTGGATTGGCTGGGACACTTTTCCCAGGATCATAGAAGACTGATGGGGGAGCCTTATTGAGATGTTAAAATCATGAGGGGTACAGATAAGGTAAATAGCAAGGGTCTTTTCCGTGGTTGGGTGAGTTCAAAACGAGAGGGTATATTTTTAAGGTGAGAGGAGAGAATTTTAAAAAGCACATGAGGGGCAACTTTTTACACAGAGTGATTCATGTGTGGAATGAACTGCCAGAGAAAGTGGATGCTGATACAGTTACAATGTTTAAAAGGTATTTGGATAAATACATGACTAGGAAAGCTTTGGAGGGAGTGTGGTGCTGGAAAAGCACAGCAGATCAGGCAGCATCTGAGGAGCAGGAGAATCGACGTTTCGGGCAAAAGCCCTTCGTCAGGAATGGAGGGCTTTTGCCCGAAACATCGATTCTCCTGCTCCTCAGGTGCTGCCTGACCTGCTGTGCTTTTCCAGCACCACAGTCAAGACACTAATCTCCAGCATCTGCAGTCCTCACTTTCTCCCAGGTTTGGAAGGATACAGGCAGGTGGGACTATTTAATTTGAAGGGTCTGTTTTATGGCTCTACAAGTCTAATTCATGTGGAAAGATGGGCACAGGAAAAAATGTAAGTCACATCAAAGATCAGCTCAGAGCAAACAGCAGGAATGCTTTTCTTTGGGCAATACATCTTTGGATGAGACAAGAAACTACGACCTTGCCCCATTGTTCACACAGAACCAAAAGACTCCATGACACCCTTCAAATGAAGACAGCAGAGCTCTCCCAGACATCCTGACCAACAATTCTTCCTCCACTAATTTTCATCAGAAATAATCTCATTGAGTCAGCTGAAATGTTTGGTACAGATTGTACTGCTGAGTAAAGCCATTGCCTTCTGGTGATGTGCTCAGAGGA
Source organism: Chiloscyllium plagiosum (assembly GCF_037043375.1). Classification (NCBI taxonomy): domain Eukaryota; kingdom Metazoa; phylum Chordata; class Chondrichthyes; order Orectolobiformes; family Hemiscylliidae; genus Chiloscyllium; species Chiloscyllium plagiosum. The sequence goes on along the minus strand of NW_028270186.1, from coordinate 900,403 downwards.
GTCAGGGTTCTGCATCAGTGCAGCTTGACCTGCCTTTCCACACCCAATTCCTACCTCATGATATTTGCAGAATCTTCCGCTTCAGGATTCAGGCAGTTTTTGTCTGCCAAAATTAGACAGGCATCTGCATTGTCCGGCTACAGAGGGAAAAGAATTCATTCATACAAAATAGGAAATATAAATAGAACAAACTCTTCACTTCTTGCTATTGCCAAGAAATAATCATCATTTTCTTCCATCCCTTTCACGAAGCCATGCCGTTAAGAACTATTCCCTTAAAAATTATTGGAAATCTAAAATAGATAATCACATTGATCACATTTGTCTGAGAGTCCAATCAGATCCAGAGAGGCTTAAGCAACAAATGCATAATTATCTTGCCACAAATGTTCTCAGGAGCCATGATATTAAAGCACTGCTCAGTAAATTCCTGTTGAGGAAGTATCTGACCTTGAAGCTTCAGCCATCATGGGGCAGGCTTGGGAAGTGAGAGGCCTTTTGGTGACCATTAATTTTGTTTTTCTGTTTGGACCGAGGGTACTGACCAAGAGGAGTAGGATGGGCCAGAGAGGTCTCCTAATAAGTCAATTTGGCTACATTCTGTCAAAAATCAATGACCTTGCCAGACCACTCATCTCTTGGCTTATCTTTTCATGGCATTGTCCAGCATTGGGATGGTAAAAGATTCGGTTACAAATGGAGGTTTAGGAGGAGGTGGATGATAAATTCACTGCTTTGGACAGTAACGAGCTTGAGCTTCAGAGGAAGAGGTGAGGTAAGGACCCTTTCACCAGGATCAGTATCATTTAAAGGAACAGGTGAGGTGAGGACCCTTACAGAAAAGCATATAGACTGAGAGCTCTGAGCGTGAGTTGGAATGAATTTAGACAAGAACAATAGTGTTTAAGTGGGACTAAGGGGAAAGTAAACCAGAGATCCATATTCTGCTGAGTGAGAGTATGCCTGGGGCCCTCAGACCAATGATTTGCACATCCTGTATGATATGAGAAATCCTAAACACTCATGGCAGCCTGGATGACCATGAACAGGAGGTATCTCTGGCTGGAGCACTCATTTAGCAGCTAGAGTGCATTAGACAGCATGTTTCAGGATATGGTCATCCCACAGCTTAAGGAAGTATAGGTACAAGCAGAGAGGGAATGGACTAGCGGCATACAGAAGAAGGGGACCAGGCAGGTTGTGAGGAAACCCCCTCACACAGTATTTTTCAGCCTTGGAAAGTCAGAGTGAGAATTCTCTGTGAAACAAGCCAGAGCCAAGGGCATGGTAATGTGGGTGGCTTTAAAAACCACCACTGCCACTTGGGCAGATAGCTTTTTATGCTGCAGCTTGTTCGGGATGTGCCATGTTTCAGTCCAACACAACAAACTGGATTTGCTTCTTGGAAATTTATTTAAGGGTAGCTCAGTGGTTAGCACTGCTGCCTCACAGCACCAGAGACCCGGGTTCAATTCCAGCCTCAGACGACTGTCTGTGTGGAGTTTGCACATTCTCCCTGGGTCTATGTGGATTTCCTCCGGGTGCTCCAATTTTCCTCCAAAATCCAAAGATGTGCACGTTAGGTAAATTGGCCATGCTAAACTGAGAAGGGCTCATGCCCAAAACATCGATTCTCCTGCTCCTTGGATGCTGCCTGACCTGCTGCGCTTTTCCAGCAAAACATTTTCAGCTCTGATCTCCAGCATCTGCAGCCCTCACTTTCTCCATGCTAAATTGTCTATAGTGTTCAGGCATGAGTAGGTTAGGTGCATTGGTCAGGGGCAAATGTAGAGTCATAGGGTAGGGGAATGGGTCTAGGTGGGTTACTCTTCAGAGGGTCGATGTGGACTTGTTGAGCTGAAGGGCCTGGTTCCTCACTGTCATCTAATCTAAAAAGTGGGAAAGGATGACAGCGGCAGAGGGTTTGTGAGTGAGAGGAGTACACAGGCATTTTCATGGGTGTAGATGTAGCCCCAGGATGGGACATTGCCTCCTGGAGGCCAGGGTCAGGATATCATGGAATACCTGCTGGGCATTCTGAAAGGGGAGGTTGAACAGCCCGAAATTGGACCAACGACTTCGGAAGAATAGGAAATGAGATCCTGCAAGCAGGCATTACGAGTTCGGTAGAAAATTGGAAAAAAAGGACTTCAGATAGTAATGTTTACATTAGTTTTGATGCCAAGCAGCAGTGAATATTGGATGAGGGGGATATTGCTGAAGGGAGGGCCTTAGATTCCTCAGGCAAAGGTTCTGGCAAAGGTGAGAACTTTACAAAATGGATGAGTTCCATCTGAACAGGACCAGGACCAACACTGCGAGGAGGTTTGTTAATGCTGCTTGATGAATTTAAACTAGACTGCCAAGGGAACGATATCGTGACAAGTAGTTCTGAGAGGAGAGAATCTGAGATGGAATTAGATATTACATGCGAGTGAGTCTCGAAGGCAGAGGGGACATAGGTCAGATCAGAAAGGAGTGAGTTTAGCAAAGTGAAATGGAGTATATTTTAATGCAAGGAGCCTGAGGAATAAGACAGATGAGCTGAGCATACAGATAGGCACATGGGAGTATGGTATCAAAGGTATAATTGAGATTTAGCTGAAAGTTCGGCAGGTTTGGTAACTCACTATTCCTAATTATTGGGTATTCAGATGAGATAGAAAATGGAATAAAAGAGAAGGAGAATTGCAATACTGATGAAGGAATTAATTATTGACAATTGATCAGTGGAGGAATCAAGGGTTAGGGGGAAAAGGTGAGAAAATGGATGTGTGGAGTGCAGGAAAAGGTATGATCCTATGGAAAGGTGGAGAAGGCTTGAAGGGTCAGATGGCCTACTCCTGCTCCTAGTTCTTATGTTCTTAACTGGGACAGATTTAAGGAGAAAAGGCAGGGAGGGAGCTAAATTCTTAAATTCCTTCCAGGAGAACATTTTTAGCCAGTACTTAGAGAGCCCAAAGAGGAGAGGGGCAGCTCTAGACCTAATCTTTGGGAATGAGCCCAGGCAGGTAAAACGTGAATCTGTAGGGGAGCAGTTTGGAGATAGTGACCATAACTCATATTTAGGATAGTATGGAAAAGGATAAGGAGAAGCTGGGAATAAAAGCTCCCAAGTGGGGAAAGGCGGTCTGGGAGTAGCCAGTTGTAGATAAAACTGTGTCAGAGCAGCAGGAGACATTCAAGGGGTGAAAGACATAGCGTGGGACCTGGATTGATGAACCCTGGGGTCATGGGACATAATGGTAGGGATTAAGAAACTGGAGAAGCCTGTGGCAGGTATTGAGAGCAGGGTCTCTGGAGGAGTATGAAAGGGCTAGGAGGAGCTTTAAAAGGAAATTAGGAAAGCAGACTGCAGGAATAAGCACTGGCCGATAGAATGATAGAAAACTCAAGGATCTTTAAAAATATATAACAAGCCACTAAAAAAGGTGTATGCAGGAGCGGCCCTGAGGATTTAAATACTGAAGGTTTGAAACTGATGCCTTTGTATTATCCAAGAATACTGTCTGTCATAGTCCGAAGGTTGTTGCAGCTCTACTTTAATTCCTCATTCCTGGAAAAGATCGCGACTCAACAAAGAACAACTGCTGTGTTAATATAGCCCTTTTTCTATGGTGTTAGATCAAAGGTGTAGGACCCCAAAATGAATATGGCTAACCACAAGGCGTTGCCAAGAGACCAGACAACGGGTGTGATGATTTCCTCAACAGAGTCACCTACAATGAGAAACCTGCTATGGGTACCTCAGCATGCAATACTTTGTTGCAGTCAGGAGATCAGATCAGGGGATGTTTTTTTCATGGTAGATTAACCCAAATAAATAGAGGAGTGGCAACTGAGTGCACTTCAGCCTCTGTCTTATCTCCTTAACACAAGCAGCATCTTAACGTTCTTACCCGAATCCTGTCCAAATCACTGGGGCTGAGTACTGATCCTTGGAAAAACTTCATCTGAGTTGTGTGTCGTTTGAACAAGGCCTGAAGCTCAAGGCCAGGGTTAAAGCTGTAAGGAAGCAAGGCAGGCATGTTCATTGAGAAGACATTTCTGTAAACCAAGATTAGATTGTCATGTGATTCCCAGTTTCCTGCTGAGTCCTCGGATACATGTGGAGGTAGCAGCATCTGTCATTTCAATCCCACAAATTGACCAAAGTGAAAATGAAGTCCTCTCTTTAAAAACTTAAGAACTTGGAGCATAAGGAGGCTATTCGGCGCCTTCAGCCTGCTCTGCTATTTAATATGATCTCATCTCGCCTCAACACCACCTTCCTGCCCGGTCTCCATAACCCTTCAACCCATTATTAATTAAATACCTGGCTCTGTAATTAGTGTCAATCAACCAGGTTCATTTCAAGCCTATAAGCAGCGGTAAGAGCTGAAAATGTGGTGCTGGAAAAGCACAGCAGGTCAGGCAGCATCCAAGGAACAGGAGAATCGACGTTTCGGGCATAAGCCCTGCTTCAAGAATGGGCTTATGCCCAAAACGTCGATTCTCCTGTTCCTTGGATGCTGCCTGACCTGCGCTTTTCCAGCACCACATTTTCAGCTCTGATCTCCAGCATCTGCAGTCCTCACTTTCTCCTATAAGCAGCGGTAAGTTTAAAGTCTATCCAAGTGATTCTGCAGTTCAGATACACAGGCAGAGTTCTGGGTCTTTCCCTTTTCATACTTCTTTACCGGGGAGCATTTTCTGGCTGGGTTCGCATTTATTGTCCATGTGGTGGTGGTGTGTTCTCTTTTTGAACCACTGTAACTCAAGTGGGAACTACATGTTGTTATGAAATTGAAAGCATGTACAGTACCTTTAAGAAAGAATGCTGTTTGAACTGAGAGCTTACAAACCCCTGTGATAAGACTGGATGGCAGTCCCAAAGTGTACTGGAAAATTGAAAATAGGTAACATTTGGCTGTGAAATGGATATCTGAGTTGGTTGCTGTTTTGTACAATAATCCGAATTTAACCGATCAGTTTAAATTATGCCCCAGGATACTAAAACCCAATTGAGTTTGAATTTATTGTTTTGCCAACATCGAACTGATGAGACGATCTGATATTGGAGATATAAGAATGCGACCATTTTGAAAATTGGAGACAGAGCAACGGCCATCGAGAGAGATTCAAGAAATGAGGAAATATTCTCTATCAGAGGGATCTTTTCATATGAAATTTATTCGCAATAAAGAGAAAGAAGACGACCCAGGGAGATCTCCAGCCAGAAAATGACAGCAGCTTTGAAATAAAGTTGCTGTAATTTATTAAGTGTCTTATTGGAACACTATATTGTTATAGAGTTGGAGACAGATAATAAACAGTTTCGAGAAAAAGGGGCTTCGAGTTGTGAATAGTTGACATTTAATGTTTGCTTTTAGAGTTAAAAAAACAAGTTGATGTTATTTTCTCTAAATAGGGGAATTTGGGAGTTCCCTGTCACTCATGTTTTAACAGATTACAAGGTGAGGTGAGCTTTTCTGGGTGTTTGGTTTAATTAACAGAGGGGTTCACCGCTGCATCGTAACAATGCACAGCGAATGCAAGAAATAGGAGCAGCTGAATATCAGACCGTCAAGGCTGTTCGGCACATGTTATTCGGAAGAGAGTTTGGGTATTTTGACTGTGAGAAAGTGAAGGGGCAGTGATATGTTTCCAAGTCTGGATGGTGTCTGATTTGAAGGGGAACTTGAAGGTGTGGTATGCTTGTGCTCTTGCTGCCCTGATCTTTTCAAATGCTCAAGGACAGGAAATGTTTGTGAACAATACAAGGTTTGACTGTTGGTTCAGTATTCACATTTGGTCACATTTCCTATGGTAATAACATCGGCTAAAGCAGCTCAAAATAAATTCTGTTTGCAGTGTCTTGTTAGCACTGATTCATGAACTCACTAGTGTCCTCTACCATCCGTCCATGTTCTGAACCATGCCAAGATAGTTGACACTTAACTTCCCTCTGAGTCAAGGATTATAAATGGGAGGAAAGTGAAGTTAAGGATCCAGTCAGATCAGCCACAGTGTTATTGAGTGGCAGATCAGGTTTGATGGGCTAAATAGCCATTTATGTTCCTGATTTTGATGTTTTGATGATCTTCAGTCAGATCCAATGTGGTTTGGGATGGGAAATATTTTCCAGCCTTACCATTAATACCCACATCATAAGAATTTTTCTTTTGAAATACATTTCAAATCTTACAAGGAAGCTAGGAAAAAGGGTACTTATCAGCATTCAGAACTTACTTCTCCATAACTACAATGTCTGTTAAACTTTCCTCTTTTTCTTTACGAGTGAAATCCTTCAGAAAATCATGGATACTGTTCCGAGTAATGTGACCACAGACTATAACATATCTGCAACAGATCACACACAAGGTGAAAGGCTTCACAATCACACTACACTTGAGCTGTAGGTCATTTCTTTGTTCTTTCTGAATCTGGTTTTGTCGTCACTCTCCCTTGGAGATTTTCCATGAGTAGAACAGCTGTTGGGGCAGCATGATGGCTCAGTGGTCAGCATTGTTGCCTTACAGTGCTAGCGAGCCAAGTTCAATTCCAGACTTGGGCAACTGTCTGTGTGGAGTTTGCGCATTTTGCCTGTGTCTGCGTGGGTTTCTTTCAGATGCTCCGGTTTCCTCTCACAGTGTAAAGCTGTGTAGGTTAGGTGGATTAGCCATGGAGAATGTAGGGTTACAGGGACAGAGGAGGGGGGCAAGCCTGGGTGAAATGCTCAGAGTCGGTGTGGATGTATTGGGCCAGATAGCCTGTTTCCACACTGTAGGGGTTTGATTCGATTCTAACTCTTACTGAATTCACTGGAGAGTAAAAGAGATCAGCTCAGGAATGGACACAATAGACTGTACAAGAGGAAAAGAAGGAGGCAGGAATAAAATCCCAGTGTTGAATCATCCTAGTTTTCATTTGCACAACTTGTCAGCAGCTCATTGAGCGTGGGGTGGTGGGATTGGATATTCAAGACAGAAATGCTAAAGCATGTCTTCTTCTGCTTTATTGTACCAATCATCTCTCACTAACTTAATCATCCATTGTAGTTCCTGTTCACCCAGAAAATGCTGCCCCACTGCATGTTTGGATTAGATTACTTCCAGTGTGGAAACAGGCCCTTCGGCCCAACAAGTCCACACCGACCCACCTAGACCCATTCCCCCACATTTACCCCTTCACCTAACGCTACGTGCAATTTAGCATGGCCTAACCTGCACATTTTTGGAATGTGGGAGGAAACCGGAGCACCCAGAGGAAATCCACGCAGACACGGGGAGAATGTGCAAACTCCACATAGACAGTTGCCTGAGGCAGGAATTGAACCCGGGTCTCTGGCACTGTGAGATAACAGTGCTAACCACTGTGCCACCGTGCTGCCCATAAAAGGACAAAGGTAAACCACAGGTCATGGTAATAATGACACAATCAGTTGCCACATTCTCTTTACAATACTGGGTTTGTATGCCACATCTCATCAAGGTTTGCCCCTGTTAACTGGAGAAATAAAGTGTATGGGATAGTAGGAATTGAGATTTGAACAGTATGATGAGGAGTACTGAATTCCTGGCTCTGCACTGACACTGGTTGTTGAAAATCTTTTAACTGATGATTCTCACTGGCAACCTCCCAGTGGCAACTTCTTCCCATTCTGAGTTATGATGTGCTGTTGTTTTGGGGATACAAAATCTCAGCCAATCATACAAATGTTTGTGTGTGTGATATGCATGAAAAATATCTGGCCTGGTAAACTTTGATTGTGCTGGTCACCCCTTCCTCTGACAGCCATGAAGAGGGAGATGGCATGGGGCAGGGTGACATTAGGCACATGGACACACATGATGACCGCTGAGCCATCAGTTGGCCAACTTGACACACGAGATGGCCGCCGGACCACAATATGGAGAGAGACAGCAGAGCAAACACAGACACTACCTGGGGCCACCAGAATGCCAGCACAATGCACTCACAACCCATTTGATTAGTTTCAGACGGGTGGTGGGGAGAGAATACACATGAGTAACGAACAATACCTGCCGAAATGTCTGGGTCCAGCCAATACCTCTTATAGAAATGCTAACAGCTTGATACACACTCAATACAAAGTGCTAATGGCCAGGGCTGCAGTAATCGTCCTTTTCAGGAAGAGTGATTAGCGCCCATTACCACAGCAATGGACTTCTGTGCAGACATTGAAACTGACAATGACCACATGGAAGTTAACAAACGCTGCACTGGAACTGACAAAGACTGTATTGAAACTGTCAATGATTCTGCAATGATTGCCATAAACAAACCATGTTACAAAGATAATAATCTCATCACTGACCTATTGTATCACAAGATGTATAAATGTTTCTTGACATGTGCTCCGGGTTGAGAGAAGACTCACAGCTGACCACTGTGCTGTTGGTGTCTCTCTCTCTCTCTCTCTCTCCCTGGAGCTCTGGTATTTCCTAGTACAGTAAACTCTGTTGTTGAACCCCGACTGACTCTGAGGCTAGTGATTTTCCCAGCAACAGCCACAACACTGTCACAGCAGCAGTCCCTGGATAGCCTGCAAGAACAGGAAGCCTGGCTAATTTTATATCTCCCATTGATCAAATGACACTGAAACCTGCACCCCTTCAAAGTTTCAACTGGATTTGGATGACCCAGTAAATGTTTGCAGATAAATCAATCAAAAGACCAACCTCATCAAGAAAAAGTGTGAAGAAAAGAGATGGCGAATACTCACTTTTTACCTGTGAAGTGGCTGTATTTCCCAGTATATTTCCGATGGCTCCCAATAATTTCTATAATCTCAGGGACATGACTCGCAAATAAAGCCTGTTAGTGTTGACAAGATTTTAAATGTTTAATTACTTTCATTTCAAAGCTGTCAGCCATTTCTGCAATTGTACCATATATAAACCAGAGGATATCGCTCGCATTTTGCAGAGAAAGGATGAAAGAAAGATTTGCACTTCTGCAATGACTTTCTTGACTGGGAGATCCCAAAGCATTCCACTGCCAATGGAGTACTTTTGAAGTAATATTGTAGGTAACAGAGCAGTGAATTTGCATACAGCAAGCTCCCACAAATCACAATGTGATAATGATCATATAATCAGTTTTATGAATATTGGTTAAAGGATATGTAATAATCAGCTAACCTAGAATAATTAGATTACTTACAGTGTGGAAACAGGCCCTTCGGCCCAACAAGTCCACACCGCCCCGCCGAAGCGCAACCCACCCATTCCCCTACATTTACCCCTTACCTAACACTACGGGCAATTTAGCATGGCCAATTCACCTGACCTGCACATCTTTGGACTGTGGGAGGAAACCGGAGCACCCGGAGGAAACCCACGCAGACACGGGGAGAACGTGCAAACTCCACACAGTCAGTCGCCTGAGGCGGGAATTGAACCCGGGTCTCTAGCGCTGTGAGGCAGTAGTGCTAACCACTCTGCCACCGTGCCGCCCACCAATTGTTCTCTGATACCTCTGATGGAGCTGATGTGGAGGTGCTGGTGTTGGACTGGGGTGGACAAGGCCAGAAATTACACGACACCAGGTTATAGGACAACAGGTTATTTTGAAATCGCAAGTTTTCGGAGCACTTCCCTTTGTCAGGTGAAGTCCTTCAGCCTTATGCTCCACTTTGTAGACTGAGACTTGAATTGACAATCTTCAGATTCTTTCCAGTCTACAGAACAGCAAGAGACCATTACAGAGGAACCTCAATTATCCGGCATTCGATTATCTGGCATTCGATTATCCGAACATGTCTTTTGGATTATTAAGGTTCCTCTGTAATCCAAAGGGTCTGTGTTGTTTATACTGCAATCCACATAAGCCTTTCCCACCTCTGTCCGTCGTAACTTTCAGCATAACCATCTTTCCTTTTGTTACTCATGTGTTTCTCAAGCATCATCTGAAAAGTATCTGTGCTGTTTACCTCAATGGGGAGGAAAGCAGGTATGGCTGCTGACTGAGAGCAATAGTGTGACGCCAAGTTCAGTAATAATTGTCCCGTCAGACAGAGAGAAAAATGAATCCATTAATCATTGTTGGATTCACAAGGCACATTTGAGGCGAGAGACGTTGACATCACAGACAGAGTAAAATAAAGGAATTGATTTACCAAGCCCAAAATGATGAAGAATACCATGAAGACCTGGCCGACTGTAGTTTTGACAATCAAGTCACCATATCCGACAGTAGACATGGTGACCATGAGGAGATAGACACACTGCCAGTAGGTTAAACTTTGTTCATTGGGTTCTGTGAGCCAGGGGTCTCCTGAATTTTCAATCTTAAAACAAAGATCATAACAATTAATGACAGTCATGTAAGGAATTTCTTCAGATCAACATTCACCTTAGAGAAATATTATAACAAAGATGAACCCTTGGAGGTGAGTAAAATTACTCACAATATCCTTCAATCTTTAAATATGATCGCCTTCTTCACTCTTATTCTGTGAAGAATAACTGTCATCATGCCACAGGCAAGGCACCCACCTTCAATGGGGCAGGGGCAAAGAATGCAGGTGCAGAATGGGAAATCAAACTCCAGCTCTTCCTGAGGAGTACAAAACGACTGAACAATCTGCAACTGTTTACAGTTTCCATGCTGAACAAGCTCAATCCCACATGATGCTCCACTTATTCATCACTTTATCTCGCTGACTATTGCTTCTCCAACGCCTTGTGCTCAAACCTTCTGTGGCCTCAATCTCTCCTCCCTCTCCCTTGAACCTGCTCCAGCTCTGTAACCCATCTCATCACACAACTTACTGATTCCAGAATCTTCCCCAGCACTCTGGTCCCATCAAAGGGCAGAGCATAGGGCACTTTGCTGTGGAATTGTTAGAATCCTTACAATGTGGAAGCAGACCAGTCAGACCACACCAACCCTCCAAAGAACATCCCATCCCCCTACCCTATCCCTGTAACCCTCCTTATACATTGCTAATCCACATCGCTTGCACATCCCTGGACACTATCGGCAATTTAGCGTAGCCAATCGATGCTAAACTGCACACCTGTGGGAAGAAACCCAGGCAGACACGGGGAGAATGTACCAACTCCACACAGAGACAATTGCCTGAGGCTGGAATCGAACCCATGTCCCTGGCACTGTGAGGCAGCAGTACTAACCACCGAGCCACCGTGCTGTGCTTTGGTAAATTTCTCAGCTTCCCCCCTTCTTCCTTTAAGTCTATCATTAAAAGCAACCTTTTATGATTCCTGTACAGATAACAACTTACAAATCTCACCTTCTTTGACTGACTGACAATCTATTTTCCTCTCGACCATGATCCACACAGGCCCTCTTCCTATAGTTAAATGTAGATGTCTTTGTTGTTAATAACGCCAAGATCTATTGCCAAAAATGTGTGACACGTGGCATTCTTGTGAAAATGACTGGATGCATTTTAGTTTGAGGCGCTGAATTGCCAGATTGTGAACTTACTATGTGTATGAAGCCAGCAGCCGTGAACCATGTGCCCAGAAACACAGACAGCAGACTTGCCAATTTGATTTTTGAACTGCAAAGTTAAAAGATTCAGAAGAAAGTTAAATGGTGAGTTACAGAAATATAACACAATGCTTATCTGTTTTCTCTATCAATTGTTTCCCTCTTCTCCTCCAGAGGGCCCAAGATTTAAACCTTCAGGAGCTGGTTGAGCTCACTAGGCAGTGCTCTAACCTCTGCTTCCGAGGGCCATAGGTTTAATCTCCACTCCAGTTTGACTGAGGGAGTGCTGGTAATCATAGGTGCTGACCTTTCAGTGCTGAACTGAAACCCTGTTAATGCATTCATGTCTGATCTGGACCTGAAATACATTAGCCTCCTTAATTTGGACCCTCACCCAAAAAACACCTAGATCCATCCAGAACTTCTTCACATTACTTTGAGGATTGTGAAGAAATCAAATCTCTCAAGCTGTCCTTTTGAATTCTTTTCATAGTTTCAGCACCACAAAAATATCACCACTATACCCTCTTTGCCCCAAACAATACTAGCCTAGGCAATGCAACAGGCCAGAGAGTCACAGAGTTTTAGGCCCATCATGTCTCTGCTACTCATAATGCACTATCTACTCTTGTTCCATTTTATCGCAATTGGGCCATACTCTATGGGCCAGTTGTGATAAAATGGAACAAGAGTAGACAATGATTTATGAGTAGCAGAGACATGATGGGCCTAAAACTTTGTGACTCTCTGTCCAGTTTGCACAACTCCTGATGTGGTCTGATCAAGGCTCTCAAGCATTGTACACTTCCCTTTGTGTTCCAAACTCAGTCAGTCAAAGTCTGGCATCTGCAGATTTTTTTGTGAGTAATCAGTTAGGCCTTTCACACTAACATGAAAAATGACTGCAAAGACAAAGTAAGGATTCATCAGGTGATTCTTGCGATCAGTATTTGACATCCTCTGGCAATCTAGTCATTGGATGACATTACTTTCCCAAGTTGATATCAATTTGACCAGTCACAACTGAACTTACTTTCTCTTCAGAATCCGGAGGTATTGTAGGATTTCAGGTAATTGCAGCAAGCGAAGAGACCTCATGAACCTCAAGCCTGGAAAAATAATGCAAAACAAGACAATCACCCCAACCTTCCTTTGTGCCTGAAAGATTGAGATGCCAGTCAGGGTGAACCGAAACGATAACTGACAGCTTGGGTTCATCAGGTTGAATGAAATCTGGATAGAAGCTGCCTGACATTTTCTGTTGTTAACTGACAAAAGAGCACATTAATTAAATTTCATTTTACAATTTACTATGGTGGGGATCTGAAATCTTGCCAGCCCAGCTCCCCTGATAGCTGCCTAGTTGGGTCAGCACTTCCAGTAGACGACATTCTTAGAGTTCTTTTCACTTATCAAAACTCCAGTGTCAAAAATATCATCTGTTGATTTAACAGGAGAGATTAGCTAGTGTTACCATGATAATTCAAACACAAGACATACCATCAAGACTCCAGGAGAATTACATCTGAAAAAGGTGATAACAATCTGATTCACTGCTCTCGGCCTGCTTTTCCAGAACTCCTAGTTTCCTCAGAGTAGATTTCCAGAGTTTCCGGATTATTCCAGCAAAAAGTAACTACCTCTGGGTTATCGGAATAACAGATGGTTTCAGGAAATCATTAATAAGAAGGCAACATGAATATCTTAAATCTGGGGTGATGGCTGCCTAAGAGGGAGTGAGAAAAAGTAAACCACCTTTCTATTTGCACACTCACCAATACAGTCCTTACGGAAATAGAGTGCGACGATAACTGGAGGGATAGTGAAGAAGTCCACGACAGAGTTGAGCTCAAACCAGAACTGAAACTTGTCTTGTGCTGCAATGAACTGTTGTGGATAAATAACAAACAGGTAATCTTCAGGCCAAAGTCTCCCAGTAACTGCCAGCTAGGGATCACTCAATCGTAACAAGAGGTAGGAGTATTGAATGATGTCTCCCTCTCCCTAATCTTTGATTTATGGAGATTTATGATGGTTTTAGGGCTGGAGGAGATAGCAAAGCAAGGGCATGGTGAAAATCTAGAGGGATTTGTAAATAAGTTTTCAACATTTTCAGGGTTAGCATTGAGCAGAAATTGAACTGGACTGGCCATATGTAAACTGTGGCTACAAGAGCAGGTTAGGGGCAGTGGGAACTCACCTCTGACTCGTCAAAGCCTGTCCACCATCTGCAAGGCATAAGTCAGGCGTGATGGAATACTCCCCACTTTCCTGGGTGGATGCAGTTCAAGCACACTCAAGGAGCTTGACACATCCAAACAACGTAGTCTGTTTGACTGGCACCACACCCACTAACATTTACTACCTCCATCTCATGCTCAGTAGTAGCAGTATGTACTGTCCACAAGACACACTGACGTATCTTAGACAGCACCTTTAAAAGCCTCAACCACTTCTATCCAGAAGGACTAGGACAGCAGATACATTGGAGCACCTGCCCTAATAGATTCTCCTCCAAGCCACTCACCATCCTGACTTGGAAGTATATCGCCATTCCATCAGTGCTGCTGAGTCAAACTTTTGGAACTCTTTCCCGAACAGCATTGTGTGTTCCACTCCACCAAATCAAACTCAGCCGTCAAGAAGGCAGCTCACAACCACCTTCTCTCGGGCAATTAGAAATGGGCAATAAATGCTGACTATCCAGTGATGATGCCCACACCACATGAATTACTTTGTTAAAAAAAATTAGAGGCATTTGTGGGCTGGGAATGTTAACCTCAGTGTTGTGCTCAAGTCTTAAGAGTGGGATTTCGTGATGTTTATAAGCTGTGACTCAGTGAGTAGTGGTCTCACCTCTGGGTTGCAAAGAAAGTTGATTCTCCCCATTACAGTGCTGAGGGAATATCGCACTAGCAAATGCTGCCTTTCAGATGAGGAATGTTAACAACAGCTCTACCTGCTCTCTCACCCGCACACAAAAGATGCCATGGCATTATGAGCAAAAGAGCAGGTAAGTTCTCCCTTTTGAATTGGCCAGTATTTATCCCTCCACCAACACCACAAAAGCATGGAACCAGGTTTTGATTGTGGGATTTTGCTACGTGCAAACTGGCTGCTCTTCAAAGTGTGCTTCATTGCAACTTGGGATGTCCTGACATTGAGAAATATACTGCTGAAATGTGGGTCTTTCTTTTCAGGGATGATAGTGCATTGAAATGAGACTGATTTCCACTTAGATTCAAATGACAGAAAATTACTTACACGCATTCCAAAGTAAAATAAAAAGAATGCATTAAAGCATAGATCAACCATCTGTAGAGTGCTCAGAACCACTTTTGTGCTTTCATTACTCCTGCAGAAAGGGAACAGCATGTTCAATTCATTGAATCAAAGTTCTGCTTCAAATTTTCTCTCCCCACAATCTCACTTAACTCTCTTTTTATCTACACCAAGAAAAAATTCACCAAGCATTCATCAAAATAGAAGGGTCCAGCATTTTGCTGTGAGATAAATAATTTTGCCAGTTTCTTGAAAAGAGGAGGGAGAATTTGAGAGGACCTGATAACTAGACACAGATAATTCTCATTTTACTTAGCGCTTCCTTTCTTGAGTGAACCGTAGATCCGAATAGGAAATCCCACAGGAAAACCGGAATTAGGTTCTTTACTGGAGCAGCCAGTATTCAAGTTGAACTACTGAACACCAATACTGTGCCCTCCTAGCTAAAATAACTTACTGAATACCACAGATACACTGTACTAGTGCTCCATAATCCATATCTATACTCATGAAGTGACATATGTCGTTTTCAGTTTAAACAATGTTCAATATAACATAGTATTGTTGCACTTATCATTTCATTTCATGAAAAAGATCTACAATAATTCATTAAGAATGATCTTTTCTTTTGCTGAATCTTGTGAAATACCCCAAGTCACTAATGTTTGAGTCCTAAGGAGCATCCTGGTGTGATAGTTACTGATACCACATCTTCATCAAAGTACACTGCTGTTGCAACACTTCTGCCTCTGACTCATGCTGGGAGAGATTTACGAGTCTGCAAGCTACAAACACTCTTCCATTCATTTCTTTTTGCCTTTCAAAAAAGCTGTGAGGTTTCCACGTTCTACTAAGGGGAGGATGAGGCAACTATGGCTGACAAGTCCAGGCAGCATCCTGGTAAAACTCCTCTGTTCCATCTCTAAAGCTTCCACATCCTTCCTATAATGAGGCAACCAGAACTGAACACAATATTCCAAGCATGGTCAAACCAGGACTCTCGAGAGCTGCAGCATAACCTCAGTCCCCCTGCTAATGAAAGCCAACACACCACACGCCTTCTTAACAACCCTACCAACCCGGATGGCAACTTTGAGTGATCTATGGATGTGGACCCCAAAATCCCTCTGTTCCTCCACACTGCCAAGAATCTTGCCTTTAAACCTATATTCTTCATTCCAAAGTGAATCACTTCACACTTTTCCAGGGTGAACTCCATCTGCCACTTATCAGCCCAGCTCTGCATCCTGTCAATATCCCATTGCAACCTACAAAAGCAAAATACTGCAGACACTGGAAATTAGAATCAAACACAAAGAATTCTGGAGAAACTGCAGGATTGGCAGCACCTGTTAAGAGAGAGAAACAAAACTTAACCCTTTCAGTCCAATATATGTGTTCAGAAGAAGAGCCAAATTGGACTGGAAATGTTACCTTTCTGGTCACCAGTGCTGCCAGTCCTACATAGTTTCTCCAGCATTCTCTGTGTGTGTTTCATATTCTGGACTCATGGATTTGCATTGCACTATGGCCGATAGTGAAATTTGAATTCAGTAAAAACTGGAATTAAAAGTATGCCTAATTGCGACCCTGCAACCACTGTCAGTCATTGTGAAAACCAACCTGTTTCGTTAATGTCCTTTAGGGAAGGAAATCTTCTTAACTGGCCTAGCCTGGCCTACATGTGAGTTCAGACCCACAGCTATACGTTCAACTCTGAACATTGGATGTGGGCAATACTTGCTGGCCTAGCTAGCTACAACTATATCCCATGAATTAATGTAAAAATGTAAATCTGGAAATACCAAAAAAGCAGAAAGAAACAGGCCCTAAAAAAAACAAATTCAAGTGAAATAATGTTAAATGGAGCAATGCTAAATAAGGACAACTGTTTTAACTCCTCCAATTTTCACTCAGATTATCTGGCACAAGACACCCTTAAATTAATAGTGGGTGAAGAACTCCAAGTTAGAATTCCATGAATTGCAAAAGGTTGTACAGCATCAGTCCATTCGAACAGTGATTAACAACCTTTGGGTATCTTGACCTCACATTGCAGCCTTCACATCTGTGGCAGTTCAGTCCTATTTAAGGGGAGATCCTGTTGAACAATATGTGAGTGTGCACTTGCCTGTGAGACCAATCCTCACAAAGCCAATAGGGAGGCAATTATGCAAAGATAAGGGCTTGCGCAAACCTGTGTCACGTTGGCAGTATTGTGCAGATTGCAGTGAGCAAATAATAATGAGGGATGGGTATTGTCCTTTTAAAATGGGCAAAGTCACCAAGTCTCCCAACGTCCTCATAAGGAAGCCCAGCAAGCATCAACAGCAACCTCTCAGTTTCTTTCTCCAATACAATACTTACTCTATTGATGTGACGAAGTAGATGAAAAGGGAGCCAAAGCTCAGTAAGAATACCATCATTACCTGTCAAAGAGACATGAGTCGCATTAGAAGGATAACAGTGAATTGATCTTGGGACCCACTTCCATGAACCTGGAAGGGTAATTGAAGGCAGAGGTTTGATGGAGCTCCACACTTGTTCCTCTATCAGACTAGGAGGAGAAAGTGAGGTCTGCAGATGCTGGAGATCAGAGCTGAAAATGTGTTGCTGGAAAAGTGCAGCAGGTCAGGCAGCATCCAGGGAACAGGAGAATCGACGTTTCGGGCATAAGCCCTTCTTCAGGAAGAAGGGCTTATGCCCGAAACGTCGATTCTCCTGTTCCCTGGATGCTGCCTGACCTGCTGCGCTTTTCCAGCAACACATTTTCACCTCTATCAGACTAAACAGCCACTGCTGAAGCAAAACTGGAATTTACCCACATTCACTCTTATCTTCCAAACACACACCCACCTTCCCCATTCCTCACCCGCTCTACCTGTCCCCCTCTTATTCTCCCTATTCCACACACACTCTCTCCTACTTACACCCAAACTCACCATCCCTTATCCACTCGATCTGTTCCACAGTCTCACTCTCCATGCCCTTCTAATTTTCCCCATCTCAAACATAATCTCCCCATCCCACATATATTTCCCTGTCCCACACCCAGTCCCTCAAACCTCCACCTTGGAGCATTTGCAGGTCTTTTGAAGCTTAATTGGTGTGACATTTGACCACCTAGTACATTGCACGCCAGCCTGATCGGATTATATGTTCCAGGCAGTTGCTGGTTAGTGTGATAAATATATATATCATGGTTAATTTTGGAACTCAGTTTCTAAAATTGAGGCAGATGAATTTTGGTTTCAATTTTGTGAATGTAGTTTATTTTTAAAAGGCCAGAAACTTATTCAACCTATGAGAGTTTGCAAAGATGTTTTCAGTTTTTAGAACTGGGAAGAAGTTGAGGTTAACAGTCCAAGAATGAGAATTGAAAGAAGTCATAAAACTATCTCAACCATCCCAGAAGCGAGACTGGACAGAGTCAGTTAAGTAATTAATTAAAGAGATAAGAAAGGTTTGATATTTAGATTAGATTACTTACCGTGTGGAAACAGGCCCTTCGGCCCAACAAGTCCACACCAACCCTCCGAAGAGCAACCCACCCAGACCCATTCCCCTACATCTACCACTATGGGCAATTTAGCATGGCTAATTCACCTAACCTGCATATTTTTGGACTGTGGGAGGAAACTGGAGCACCCAGAGGAAACCCACACAGACACGGGGAGAATGTGCAAACTCCACATAGACAGTTGCCTGAGGTGGGAATTGAACCCGGGTCTCTAGCGCTGTGAGCTAACCACTGAGCCACCCACTGCCACCATGCTGCATTTCTCTGGGAATTCAGCAGCTTTAAAGGATATTGCATGGAAACATTAAAACTTTGAGTTGTTGATATGGTACGACATATTTTTATTTTTGGTGCAGTAAATTCATTATCTGTTGTTAGAGAACATGCGCAGCTTTGTGTGAAAAGGTATCCATGACTTGCCACCATGGTAACCAACAACACATATATTAATCATATGATCTATCAAGTCGAGTTTCAATCAAGACTCTGACTTGTCAAGTACTTCTGTAATCAGCTGTAATCCTGACAGTAGTCATCTGAGAGAAAATATCTCAGGTTACTGATCTGCTTCCTTGCCCAGAGTCCCAGAAACAGCTGGTAGTTTTATTTCCATCTTAGTTTCATTTTTACAGAGCCCTGTTTGAAGTCTGATTTTAAGTCTAGGTGTCTCAGGTGAAACTTCTCATTCTTGTTACTCACAAGCCCTTGGCCAATCAGAGACTGAGCTGATATCATTCGCTGTGCCCATTCCTGGACTGCGTGCATCAGATCGACATCCCTTATTTTTGAAGTTTCTGTGGCATTCAGGCGTGCAATCTCCTAAAACACAATGGGTATCAACAGGTGAAGCAACACTTAGCATTCCCCATGGCACATGCAACTCCTGTAGATTTCCAAACATTTATTGGAAGAATTGTGTTGGTTTAGGAGTGACAGGTCTTGTGCTGCAGCAATACTTGCAGAGATTTGCATAACCATGGTCCAACCACTGTTGGAAATATCCCAAGAAGAGCAGGCTAGGCTTGCCAACTGCAGTTGGTGCACTGTCCTCCATGAGTCCCTTCCTCCAAGTTCTCTGACCCCACATTCCCATTCTTGTTCGCTCATAGTCTCATGGTGCCTTTCCCACCAGCTGCCAATCAGAAATCTGCATCAATGTTTTATAACTGACTGATCCATGGCTCTCAGGTAAACAGCCATTCTTTCCCCCAAGTCCAAGACCTTCATAACTCAGATATAAGGGTGCTCTCAATCTTTTGCAAACGCAGTGTCTTCAACTGACCAGTGGCTTTTCTCCCGCATTTTGTTTGCTGCATTGTTCTGTGGATAAGCTTTTAATTTCTGGGGTCCTGGGTGATGGCAACCTGAGAGGACAGACATTGAAGTGCAATGCGCTGCAGGATGAGGAATGCTTTCTATTTGTTTCCTTTCCCTTTAACCAACACCAAACTGATTGCGCAAATCATACATTTCATTCACTGTTTTGGTCAATGGCATATCCTGTGACTTTACAAAGAGCTGTGTCCATACCTTCTTTTCCACCTTCCTATCAACAGTTAAATGAAAATGGATGTACTGTTGACCCAGCTCACGTAAAATTCTTAAATTCCTGTGTCTCAGCCTTTCACTTCCTGATTTCTGTTTCTGTCAATGTCTGTTTATATATTTGTCCCTCATTCTGACTGTCTTTCTTTGTCTCTATCGTTCTCCAACTGTCTGTTTCCCTTCATTTTTCTGTCTCCCTCGTGCTCTAAACTTTACGCTCACTTCCCTTTCTCTATTCGGTCTCTGTTCCTTCCTTTGTGTTTGACTGTCTGCCTCTAGCCATTTCTTTCTCCCTCTCTGCCCATTTCTCAGTCACATACTCACTCTCTTATCTCAGTCTGTTTCCTTCCCTCACTCACACTCTGTCTGGCTCTCTCTTTAGTTTAAGGGCATGGACTCACTGTTTGCAGTGGACATGTTTGTTGGTGTGGAGTTGTTGGGCCAAGGGGCCTGTTTCCACACTGTTGGGATTCTGTGCTTTGTGCCACCAGACAATGGACACTGCCAAGAGCTTTTACCAGCCATTCACACTGTACAGAAACTAGGGCAAGGTGGAACATTTCAGCAGCTACAAACAGTCCCTAGAATTCGATTATTCTGAGGTAGGCTTGTTATTTGCAAGACAAATATTCTTGTATGACAGTAGCATATCCCAAAGCATGAAGTTTAACATTATAAATAACACCTTTGTGATTAACTCCAGTAGAACATAAATGGAGAGACAATATGAAATGAATGACACGATAAAAACATCTTTAAAGGGGATGCAGGAGCAGAGGAACCTGGGTGTATTTGTGCATAAGTTCTTGAAGATAGCAGGACAGGTGGAGAGGGAAGTTCAGAAAGCACACAATCTCCTCAGTTTTTTCTAATAGCAGCAGAGACCACAAGAGCAAGGCAGTGATGTTGAACTTGTTTAAGACACCAGTTCAGTCTCAGCCGGAGCTCTGTGTAGGGAAGGATGTGAAGACAATGGCGAGAGTGCAGAACAGAATGGTTCCAGAAGTGAGGAATCTCAGGTATGAAGACAGACTGGAGAAGATGAGACTTGGGAAGAACGGAAGCCTTCAAAATCATGAGAGGTCTGGGAAGAGTAAAAACGTTCCCTCTGGTGAAAGGATTGAGGATGAGAGGGTGTAGATTTAAAGTAATTTGTAAAAGAAGCAAAAGCCTTTTCATGATATAATTATTTAGCTTCCAAAATACATTATCTTGAGAGGGTGGTGGCGGGTTCAGGTGAGACTTGCAAAAGGGAATTAGACAGTTCTTTGAATGTGCACAGTTACAGAGAGAAGGTAGGGAGAACTAAGTGGGATGCAGATTGTGAAAGCTGGGCAGATAGAATGGGCTGAATGGCCTCCTTCTGCACCCTGTCAGTTCTGTGATTCCAGAGACTTGAGCGCATAAACCAGGCTGACATTTCTGAGGGCGTTGAAAGGGCTGACTTTTGAATGAGATGTAAATTCTCCCTGCTGTCCTGGTCAATATTTATCCTGCAATCAAGGTCCCGAAAAAGCTCATGATCACATTGCTTGTGGGATGTCACACAGATTGGCTATCACCACACTGACTGTAGTTCAGAACTATATTGGCTGTAATGCTGTTTGGAATATCCTGGGATTGTGAAGGATGTTCGATAAACACAAGCATGATGGTGGCAAACTATACCTCCGGTGTCAATCCCTGAACTCGTTTCTCCAGGACAACGTTGCTGATCTTGTGCTTTCCAGTGATAGTGATTTCATGACTTTGTCTTTTCCTTCTTGCCCACTAGTTCAAAGGAAAGGAAGGAAGAAATTAATTAAAGGTACTGACTTGAAAAAGTATTTCAGGATACAATCTCATCCAATTTATACAGTCATAGAGTCATATGGCTTGGAATCAGATCCTTTTGCCCAACTCGTCCATGCCAATCAGGCTTCCTAAGAACAAAGAACAAAGAAAATTTACAGCCCAGGAACAGGCCCTTTGGCCCTCTAAGTCTGAGCCGATCCAAATGTACTGTCTAAACTGTCGGTCACTTCCTAAGCATCTGTATCCCTCTGCTCCCCACCTACTCATGTATTTGTCCAGACGCATCTTAAATGAATCTACCGTGCCTGCCTCTACCACCTCTGCTGGCAACGCGTTCAAAATGCCCACCACCCTCTGTGTGAAGTACTTGCCGCGTGTATCCCCCTTAAACTTTCCACCTCTCACCTTGAAAGCATGACCTCTCGTTATTGAATCCTTCACCCTGGGAAAAAGCTCGTCTCTATCCACCCTGTCTATACCCTTCATGATTTTGTAAACCTCAAGCAGGGTCCCCCCTCAATCTCCTTTTTTCTAGTGAAAATAAACCTAACCTACTCAACCTCTCTTCATAGCTCGCACCTTCCATACCAGGCAACATCCTCGTAAACCTTCTCCGCACCCTCTCCAAAACGTCCACATCCTTTTGGTAATGTGGCGACCAGAACTGTACACAGTATTCTAAATGCGGCCGAACCAATGTCTTGTACAATTTTAACATGACTTGCCAGCTCTTATACTCAATACCCCGTCCAATGACGGCAAGCATACCATATGCCTTCTTGACCACTCTATCCACTTGTGCAGCAACCTTCCGCACACAGTGGACCTGCACTTCCAGATCTCTCTGCCCGTCAACTTTTCCCAAGGCTCTTCCATTCATTGTATAATTCATTCTAGAATTAGACTTGCCTAAATGCATCACCTCACATTTGTCTGGAATGAAAGCCATCTGCCACTTTACCGCCCAACTCTCCAGTCTATCTATATCCTCCTGTATTCTCTGACAGTCCCTTATGCTTTCTGCTACTCCACCAATCTTTGTGTCATCTACAAACTTGCTGATCATACCAACAGTGCCCTCTTCCAGATCATTTATGTATATTACAAAACAGTGGCCCCAATACTGACCCCTGTGGAACACCACTGGTCACCTTTCTCCATTTCGAGAAACTCCCTTCAACTACTACTCTCTGTCTCCTGTTGCTCAACCAGTTCTTTATCCACCTAGCTAGAACACCCTGCACACCATGTGACTTCACTTTCTCCATTAGTCTACAATGCCTTACTAAAGTCCATGTATATGACATCAACAGCCCTTCCTTCATCTATCAACTTGGTCACTTCCTCGAAGAACTCTATTAAGTTGGTAAGGCACGATCTCCCCCTGCACAAAACCATGTTGCCTATCACTGATAAGCTCATTCTTTTCAATTATAAATAGATCCTATCCCTCAGTACCCTCTCCAGCAACTTCCCCACCACCGACGTCAGGCTCACTGGTCTGTAGTTACCCAGAATATCCCTACTACCCTTCTTGTACTGAACGACTCCCATTTGACTCTATCCCTCTAAATCTTTCCTATCAATGTACTTGTCCAAATGTTTTTTTAAAATGTAACAGTTTCTCTGGCAGCTTGTTCCATGTACGCATTATCCTCTGTGTGAAAAAGTGACCCCCCCAGGTCCCTTTTAAACCTTTCCCCCCTTATCCTTAAACCTATGCCCTCAAGTTTTGGACTCTCCAACTGTTGGAGAAAGATTTTGGCTATTAAGCTTGTCTGTGCCCATCATGCTTTTATAATCCTTTATAAGGTCTGAGACATGCCCGTTTTCAGCCACACTAATTAGAAACATATGGGTTCAAGTTCCATCCCAGGGACAGCAGCGTGTCATCTATACTGAAAAACACTTCATTCTTGATGAAGCCTTTTGGGCTGCCCGAAGTCCTCATTTATCACAATCAATGCCTCCTGCCTAATCCTCAGCTTCAAACCCATCAGAGAGCACCACTACCTCAAGCAAGAAGGCAGTACACCACACATCTTCCCATGCCAAGATTTATTTCTTCTGCCATCCTCTTGTGCTCCATCTCTTAACCTCCTGTTATCTCGGAGGCGGGTGGACCTACCTCATTTCCCCAGGTGCGGAGATCATATCAGGCAGAAAATTATTGACCTCAATCCGCTTTCTCCATCTACTTTCAGAGATCTGTGGATCCAAGATTCCTCATCTCTGATCAGCATGCTCATGTTCATCGTGTGTTCTACTGACTTGGTTGCTTTACCCAAATGTATGAGCTCACTCTTCTGCAGACTTAATGCCATTTTTGCACTGACCTAACAACTGCACTGCGATCTAGCTGCTGTTGTTATTCTTTATCTTCACATGGAGTGCAGCCATGATGTGGGCTGCCACATTAATCCAAGAACAAAACCCACTTAGATAGTTTGAGAAGTTACAGTGTTGTCTAAGTTCAAAGCTTCTCTTTTCTTTAAAAGAGCAAACATTGCTTGGAACAAACTCAGCCAGCTGGACCTCAGAGAATCTGAGTCCCCTGTTTGGGGCTGTTAATCTGCTCCAATCAGGGAGCCCTGGCTGACAGATAGAAACAGAAGTGTCAGAGATGCTGACACTGTGAGAGCTGAGCCTGAATGAAGCAGTCTTAAAGTCAAGGACTGCTCATGTACAAATAAAAGTTTGTTTGGTGACGGACACCAGCCTCTGTGGAGTTATTTCAATCACAAATCAGATGTTCCCTAATTTACCTTTGTTTTATGTCCATGAGTAAATCCAGATAATAGATCACAAGCAGTCCTCAGGCCTCTATATAAGAGGATAAACAGCATGCCTCCAATGAAGACGGTGAACGAGGAACCAATCGCGCCCCACCACATGTCCTGGCTCATGATACGGCAGTTGTGGCTTGGCTTCCTGATGTCACTGTTGGTTTCACCGAAGTTGCTGAAGTTACCTTTTAAAAAGTTAATGTCACGTGATTTTCCCATTGTATTTGAGATTATCTCGTTGTTCTTAGTGTCCTCACTGTGTTACTTTTCAGACTAATTGAGGTTATGAATGACCCCCATTGTGAGTCATTCTTAGAATCTTAGAATGTTACAACACAGGAAGAAGTCATTGGACCCAGTCTGTGCCTGTGTTGGCTTCTTGCTGCAGTTGTCCAACCCAGGTCCACACCCCAACGTTTTTTCCCCAAAGCTTTATAATTAGTTCTTTTCCAATACATTATCCATGGTGCTGCCTCTAGGTCTTAATGACCCTCTGTATGAAGTCAGAAGTCAGTTAACACTAGGTTATAGTCCAATAGGTTTATTTGAAATCACAAGCTTTCAGAGAGTTGCTCCTTCGTCAGGTTTCCTATGATCTCACTTTCCAGAAGAAATGATTTCTGCCTACTTGCTTGAACAAAACCCTGTTAATTTTGAAAATGGAATCAGGCCTCCTTTTAAATATCTTTGCTCAAAGGAGAATGATGGCAGGTTCTTCCATTACTCCACATTACCAAATTCCTTCATCCCAGACATCATGCTGGTAAACGTCAATTGTTTCCTTCCTGATGTGTCTAAAGTTGTGCAGAATACTCAAGCTGAGGCCGAATCATTGATTTGTAAATTTCAACTTCACCCTGTTGTTGACAAACAGAAGAAAACATTGAGCATACAAAGTATAGCTATTAAGCCCTTTGAGCTGCTGTGCGATCTAATAAGATGATAATTGATCTGATTATAACCCCAAAGCCACATTCCCATCTATCCCTTGACCTGTACCCATCTCTGCCTTAAAAATATTTAGAGACTCTGTTTTCTCCATCTTATCAGAAACTCTCAGCGTGGCACGGTGGCTCAATGCTTAGCACTGCTGCCTCATAGCACCAGGGATCTGGGTTCGATTCCACCCTGAGGCGACTGTCTAAATGGATTTCTTCCTGGTGCTCCAGTTTCCTCCCACCATCCAAAGATGTGGAGATTAAGTAGATTGGCCATGTAGTATCCAGGGATGCACAGGCTAGGTGGATTAGCTGTGGGCAATGGAGGAATAGGATTGAGTGGGATGCTCTTCTGACAGTTCGTATGGACAGATAGACCAAATGTCTAGATTAGAGTGGTGCTGGAAAAGCACAGCAAGTCAGGCAGCATCCGAGGAGCAGGAAAATCGACGTTTCGTGCAAAAGCCCTTCATCAGGAATGGAGGCAGGGAGCCTCCAGGGTGGAGACATAAGTGGGGAGGAGGGGGGGGGGGGAGAGAAAGTAGCAAAGAGTACAATATGTGAATGGGGGTGGGGATGGAGGTGATAGGTCGGAGGGGAGGGTGGACCGGATAGGTGGGAAGGGAGATTGGTAGGTAGGACAGTCACGAGGATAGTGCTGAACTAGAAGTTTGCAACTTGGGTAGGGTGGGAGGAGGGGAAATGAGGAAACTGGTGAACTCCACATTCATGCCATGGAGTTGAAGTGTTCCGAGGCCATTATTCAATTTACCAATTCACCATTATTCTAGTAAACCTTCAATGAACCTGTTTTTAATGTATATATATCCTTCCTTGAGATGACTAAGACTGTGCACAGTAATCCAGATATGGTCTCAAGAATGCCAACTGTCACTGAAGAATAACCTCCCAACTTTTGTGTTTAATTTCCCTTGCAATATCTGGTGCTGTTTTATTTGCTTTGATAATTACTTGTTGTACCTGCATAGAAGCCTTTTGCGATTCATACCTGAGAGCACCCACATTTCTACACCTCAGAGCTCTGCAATCTGATACTATAGAAATAACATGCGTCATTTTTATTCTTCCTGCCAATATGAACAATTTCACATTTTGCCACTTTAAATTCAGTTTGCCAGGCCTTATCCATTTATTAATGTAACCCTGTGACTCATCTCTTGTTGCATCTTGCCAATCTGAAAAAGACCCATGTACACCTACTCTGTTTCCTGTTGGCTAGTCATTCTTCTAACCATACCAATATGCTACCCACTACAACATGTGCTTCTATTTTCCACATTAATTTTAGATGTGGCACTTTATCAAATGTCTTCTGGAAATTAAAATACAACACGTGACTGGTTCCCCTTTATCCATGATTCATTGTTCCCTCAAATAACTCCAGTAGAGGATTCACCTTTGACAAATGCTTGATTTTCTTGAACTTATCCAAATATCTTGCCATAACTTTAGTAAGAGCTTGTAACCTTTTTCCAACGACAGATATTAGGTTGACTTGCCTGTAGTTTCCAAATTTCTATCATCCTCCCTTTTTTAATAAAGGAGTTAAATTTGTTGTCTTCAAATCTTTTAGGACCTTCCTCAAATTTCAGGGGGTTTTGAAAAATTAAAACTGACCCATCAGCTATTTTACTGACCATTTCTTTTATGGCGTTGGGATGAAGTCCATCAGGACCTTTGCACTTGTCAGCCCAGAGATTCAACAATTTACTCAGTACAACTTCTCTGGAGAATATGATTTTCTTGAGGGTGCCCATCCCTTCCATTTCCTCATTTATTGCTGCTTTAGGGTTGTTGTCTTTATCCGAGTCCCCAGGATGTGAACAGGCTCTCTTCTGGAGTCTGTTTGCAAGTAGATTTGTATGCAAGTTGGACCACAATTTTTTAAAAATATATTCACTCACAGATATGGGTGTCTCTGTAATGACCAGCACTTATTGTCCACCCCAAATTGCCCAGAGGGCAGTTAAGAGTCACATGTCGGCTAGACCAGGTAAGGATGACAGATTTTTTTGCAGCAGAGAGCGGCGGGAGCTGGGCGGAAGTGAAGTCGGAGCGCAGAGCCGGTTGGGAAGGTAAGTGATTGTTATTTGAGTGGGTGTGTGCACGTTCAGCTACTGACCGAGCATATCGCAACACTGAAGAAAGAACTCGAGGACCTTCGGCTCATCCGAGAGAACGAGATCTTTCTGGACAGGACCTTCAGCGAGGTTATTACACCGACCATACCAGAAGAGAGCAGAAGAGAGCAGACGGTGAGGAAGGCAGAGAGGAGACAGGTGCAAGAGACCCCGGGGAACGTACCTGTCGGGAACAAGTTGAATCTTTTGGAAACAGTAGAGACAGATGACATTGTCAGTCCGTGAGGCGGTCAGGTCTGTCAATCAAAAGTTGGTGTGGAGGCAGAGCCGAGGAGTCAGACATCGCACAGGACCGTGGTAATAGGGGACTCCATAGTGAGAGGAACTGAACGGGATTTCTGTGGCAACAGACGGTACTTAAGGATGGTGTGTTGCCTTCCTGGTGCCAGGGTGAAAGACATCGTGGACAGAGTGCAGGAAATCCTCAAGGACGAAGGTGAAGACCAGAGGTGGTGGTACATGTCGGCACAAATGATGTCGGGAAGAAGAGGAGGAACATACTACAGCGGGACTTCGGAGAATTAGGAAGAAGGCTGAAAAGCAGGACGTCCAGAGTGGTTATCTCCGGTTTGCTTCCAGTTCCCTGGGCTGGAGAGGCCAGGAACAGGGAGATAATGGACTTGAATGTGTGGCTGGGGAACTGGTGCAGGAAGCAAGGACTTAAATTCTTGGATCACTGGGGTATGTTTTGTGGTAAGCATAAATTACACAAAAGAGGCGGTTTGTACCTTAATAGGTTGGGGACCAGCATTCTGGCAGGCAGGTTTGCTACTGCAACACAGCTACTTTTAAACTAAATAGCGGCGGGGAGGGGACAAACTGGAAGTTTAGGAAGGAAATTGAAGGGAAAGTTAGAACAAGGGAAGTCAAGAAAGACAACGGTATCAACGAAGCAGAAAACTCAAAAAGGATCATGCCGTAAGGTTGAGTGAAGTAGGGGTTGATAGGAAGGGTGAGGGCAGTAACAAATTAAAAATACTATATATGAATGCACGAAGTATTTGAAATAAGATGGATGAGCTGGAGGCTCTTTTGGAAATTGGCAGCTACGATATTTTGGGGATAACTAGAAGTTGGCTTCAAGTGGACAGGGCCTGGGAAATGAATATTCAAGGCTATACGTGCTATCGTAATGACAGACTGACGGGCAGAGGGGGTGGGGTGGCCTTGTTGGTAAGGGATGATATTCAGTCCCTTGCGCGGGGGGACCTAGAATCAGGGGATGTAGAGTCAGTATGGATGGAGCTGAGAAATTCTAAGGGTAGAAAGACCCTCTTGGGAGTTATCTACAGGCCCCCAAACAGTAGTATGGATGTAGGGTGTAAGTTGAATAAGGAGCTGAAATTGCCCTGTCGCAAAGATGTTACTACAGTTGTTATGGGGGATTTCAACATGCAGGTAGACTGGGAAATCAGGATGGTATTGGACCTCAAGAAAGAGACTTTGTGGAGTGCCTCAGAGATGGATTCTTAGAACAGCTGGTGCTGGAGCCGACCAGGGAAAAGGCAATTCTGGGTCTGGTATTGTGCAACAAACCAGAATTGATCAGGGACCTCGAAGTGAAGGAGTCATTAGGAGGTAGTGACCATAATACAATAAGCTTCAATCTGCAATTTGAGAGGGAGAGGGTACAATCGGTCGTGACAATATTTCAGTTGAATAAAGGGAACTATGGAGCTATGAGGGAGGAGCTGGTCAAAGTTCAATGGTGCAATACCTTAGCAGGGATGACAGTGGAGGAACAATGGCAGATATTTCTGGGTATAATGCAGAAGATGTAGGATCAGTTCATTCCAAAAAGGAAGAAAGATCCTAGGAGGAGGCAGTGGTGGCCGTGGCTGACGAGGGAAGTTAAGATAAGTGTGAAGATGGAGGACTGGGAAGTTTTTAAAGAACAACAGAGGATTACTAAGAAGGAAATACGCAGAGAAAAAATGAGGTACGAAGGTAAACTGGCCAAAAATATAAAGGAGCATAGTAAAAGTTTTTTTAGGTATGTGCAAGGCAAAAAAATGGTTAAGAATAAAATTGGGCCCTTGAAGACAGAAACAGGGGAATATATTACGGGGAACAAAGAAATGGCAGAAGAATTGAATTGGTACTTCAGATCTGTGTTCACTGGGGAAGACACAAGCAATCTCCCTGAGGTAACAGTGGCTGAAGGACCTGAAGTGAAGGGAATTTATATTTGCCAGGAATTGGTGTTGGAGAGACTGTTAGGTCTGAAGGTTGATAAGTCCCCGGGGCCTGATGGTCTACATCCCAGGGTACTGAAGGAAGTGGTTCGAGGAATCGTGGATGCGTTGGTGATTATTTTCCAGAGTTCGATAGATTCGGGATCAGTTCCTGTGGATTGGAGGGTGGCTAATGTTGTCCCACTTTTTAAGAAAGGTGGGAGAGAAAAAGCAGGAAATTATAGACCAGTTAGTCTGACCTCAGTGGTGGGAAAGATGCTGGAGTCTATTATAAAGGATGAAATTATGACACATCTGGATAGCAGTAACAGGATAGGTCAGAGTCAGCATGGACTTATGAAGGGGAAATCATGCTTGACTAATCTTCTGGAATTTTTTGAGGATGTAACTCTGAAGATGGACAAGGGAGATCCAGTGGATGTAGTGTACCTGGACTTTCAGAAAGCCTTTGATAAAGTCCCACATAGGAGGTTAGTGAGCAAAATTAGGGCGCATGGTATTGGGGGCAAAGTACTGACTTGGATTGAAAATTGGTTGGTTGACAGGAAACAAAGAATAGTGATAAACGGCTCCCTTTCAGAATGGCGGGCAGTGATCAGTGGGGTACCGCAGGGATCAGTGCTGGGACCGCAGCTTTTTACAATATATATTAATGATATAGAAGATGGTATTAATAGTAACATTAGCAAATTTGCTGATGATACAAAGCTGGGTGGCAAGGTGAAATGTGAGGAGGATGTTAGAAGATTACAGGGTGACATGGACAGGTTAGGTGAGTGGACAGATGCATGGCAGATGCAGTTTAATATGGATAAATGTGTGGTTATCCACTTTGGTGGCAAGAACAGGAAGGCAGATTACTACCTAAATGGAGTCAAGTTAGGAAAAGGGGCAGTACAAAGAGATCTGGGTGTTCTTGTACACCAGTCAATGAAGGCAAGCATGCAGGTACAGCAGGTAGTGAAGAAAGCTAATAGCATGCTGGCCTTCATAACAAGAGGGATTGAGTATAGAAGCAAAGAGGTTCTTCTGCAGCTATACAGGGCCCTGGTGAGACCAAACCTGGAATATTGTGTGCAGTTCTGGTCTCCAAATTTGAGGAAAGACATTCTGGCTATTGAGGGAATGCAGCGTAGGTTCACGAGGTCAGTTCCTGGAATGGCAGGACTATCTTATGTTGAAAGATTGGAGTGACTGGGCTTGTATACCCTTGAGTTTAGGGGACTGAGGGGTATCTGATTGAGACGTATAAGATTATTAAAGGATTGGACACTATGGAGTCAGGGAGAAAGTGAGGACTGCCGATGCTGGAGATCAGAGCTGAAAATGTGTTGCTGGAAAAGCGCAGGAGGTCAGGCAGCATCCAAGGAGCAGAAGAATCGATGTTTCGGGCATGAGCCTGATTCCTGAAGAAGGGCTCATGCCCGAAACGTCGATTCTCCTGCTCCTTGGATGCTGTCTGACCTGCTGCGCTTTTCCAGCAACACATTTTCAACACTATGGAGTCAGGAAACATGTTTCCGCTGATGGGTGTGTCCCAAACCAGAGGACACAGCTTAAAAATAAGGGGTAGGCCATTTAGGACAGAGATGAGGAGAAACTTCTTCACCCAGAGAGTGGTGGGTGTGTGGAATGCTCTGCCCCAGAGGGCAGTGGAGGCCCAGTCTCTGGATTCATTTAAAAAAGAGTTGGATCGAGCTCTCAAGGATAGTGGTATCAAGGGTTATGGAGATAAGGCAGGAACAGGATACTGATTGAGGATGATCAGCCATGATCATATTGAATGTCGGTGCAGGCTCGAATGGCAGAATGGCCTACTCCTGCACCTATGTCTATTGTCTATTGTCTATTTCCTTCCCTAAAGGGCATTAGTGAACCAGGCAGTTTTTTCCCAACAATCGATTCATGGTCATCATTAGACTCTTAATTCCAGATTTTTATTGAGTTCAGATCTACCATCTGCCATGGCAAGATTTTGACCCAGGTCCCCAGAGTATTAGCAGAGTTTTTGGATTCATAGTTTAGCGATAATACCACTAGGCCATTGCCTTCCCCTTAAATGCAGGCCAATGTAAAGGAATTGTTCATAAAAACTGGAAATTTTCATATGTCGGGGCTTTAAAATTACACCCCTGTACGGGATTGCACTTGTAAGTACAAGCTTTTGTATATTAGACATTCGTCAATCAGGGACCTTGTGTTTCGTGAAAACTGATGTAAAATACCTGTTCGATTAAATTTGTCAGCTCTTCATATTCCGCTATGAACTCTCCAAGCTCTCCTTTCCATAGGACCATTGATCACTTTGTTCACTCTTGTCACGACACGGGGTAAACTCTCTTGATTAATTTAAAACCAGCAACACAGGAAAGATTTATCCCGTGCAGCAATCTTTAAAAATTTGAGTGGCCAAGAACTATTTAAAGTAAAAATTAACAACCTTATTTCTTAAAGTATAACAGAGGATAATTAACTTACAACTATGCACAAGTCCTTACTCTAACCTATCTTTTACCTTCCCTTCTATAATACTAGTCTGATAAAACTCCCAATTAAGATTACCTAAACAAGATTTATTATCTCAAAACCAGGCAGCTTTCAGTTCTTCTATTTGGATCGTCCTGTGTCTTCTTTTCTTCTTCTTAGGGATTTCTGCTTCGCAGGTTATTGGTCGAAAATGGTACCTTTTAAGAGAGCTATTTTTCAGGCAGTCTGTTTACATACTAGGCTTGACAATTCTCCTCCAACCACAAGGGATGAATGCAGATTTCTCCAGCTTCCTCATTTCCC
The DNA here is from genome assembly GCF_037043375.1 of Chiloscyllium plagiosum. NCBI lineage: Eukaryota > Metazoa > Chordata > Chondrichthyes > Orectolobiformes > Hemiscylliidae > Chiloscyllium > Chiloscyllium plagiosum. The sequence continues at coordinate 867,928 of NW_028270186.1, read as the reverse complement.
CTCCCACCTTATCTCAGTCCCAACCCTCGGACTCAGCACCACCTTCTTGACCTGCAATCTTCTTCCCGACCTCTCCGCCCCCACTCTCTCTCCGGCCTATCACCCTCACCTTAACCTCCTTCCACCTATCACATTCTCAATGCCCCTCCCCCAAGTCCCTCCTCCCTACCTTTTATCTTAGCCTGCTTGGCACACCCTCCTCATTCCTGAAGAAGAGCTTATGCCCGAAACGTCGATTCTCCTGCTCCTTTGATGCTGCCTGACCTGCTGCGCTTTTCCAGCAACACATTTTTCAGCTTGGCAATTCTCCTCTCAACTGTTCAATTTTTCTCGGTTTTATGCCCCAGAGCATCAGATTATGTCATTGGCTTTTAAGATTATCAATATACTCAATTCAAACTGGATTGGAAATTGGTATTTTGGGGGGAATAATTTAAACTGATTGGCCTAATTCGAATTTTTTTTGTCGTTTCCAGTCAACTAACTACCCCAGTAGTTGAAACACATGTTACATTGTGTCTTATTGAGAACACTTGGTGCTGTCACTGCTAGCTTTTAACTCTCTTCAAAGATATAGATCACCTACATCTTCACAACACTCTTGTAAGAACATTTACAGAATGTTTAAAAAAACACTTACAATCTTTTTATATTTCTCTAGCTTTCTCTCATGCTCAGCTTTTCAGTTCTTATTAGGCTATGTCATATTTTGTGCTTTTTTTTTAAGTTCTTTCCAATCTTATAAGCTGCTAAATGAAAATGTAAAGAACTGAAGATGCTGGAAATCAGAAACAAAAATAGAGATTGCTTTAAAAGCTTAACAGGTCCGGCAGCATTTGTGGAGAGAAATCAGAGTTAACATTTCAGATCAAGTGACCTTTCCTCAGAACCTCTGTTTTTGTTTCTAACCTACTGCCTGTCTTCATATATTAATGTATTTTTTGTTCGTTTGATATAATTTTTAACATTTCTAATTACATCATGGATGATGGGCATGCCCCTGAAATTTTTCTTACTTGTTGGAATCAATCTATTCAGTGTATTCAAAAATATCCTCTTATATGTCTGTCACTGTAACTCTGTTAGCCTATCCTTTCACCTGATGTGCCTATTTATTTTCAGTTGAATAAATTTTCTTAAATGTTTTATGAACTTGTCCTGCATCTTCAAGGAATGATGAATCTACATGTCTACATTATTCTGTTTCTGCTTGAATATAACCATGTTTTTCCTTCCACAAAGTATCACTTCAGATTTAATTTTGCTAAAATGCATTTGGCATGCATCTGCCCTTTCACTGGTCTGTGTCGAACTGTCTTGTTCAATATTAACTATTTCACCGAGATTTTATCAGACCACAAATATTCAACTTCAGGCCACATAAATGCAATCAGAAAAACAATAAACTTAATACTCATCGCTGGGAAACTCAACTACATCCTTTCTTGACAATTGGAATGCCATCCAGTCAATGCCACTCTTTGGCACTCAGCACTTCACTCATTCTGTGCCAATATATTTCTATTTTATGAATCGATCTGTTATAGGTTTAATTTATCCAATGCCTTTTGTAAGTTTGTTTATGTACATCGCCTGAATTCACTTCATTAACTCTCTCAGTTCTTTCATTGATTAACGTATTTAGCGAGATCAGACAAGATTGACCTTCTGTAAATCTCCTCTGCCTGTTCTTTACAGATATTGTACTAAGGTGAGAGACTCAGTAAATTGTGTATATACTCTCTCAGGTTTAGAGAATGGAAGCCAATCTCATTGGAATGTACAGGTCCCTTTATAACGTGTGTTTCATCAATGCAAATTTGCTGTAATGCAACTGACAAATTGGGGACACTGTTTTTACAGTGCGAATTGCTAAAATGTGTGTTGGTTTCTCAAGCACAGTTTTTCTATCACGTGGAGTTGCACAAGAACACAACCATTGCATTCTTGAAGAACTGACTGTACGAGAGTTCGTGGTGATGCTGCTCCTTTAACAAGGTTATGTTTTCCTTGTTTTTTTATTCAGGTGATCATAAAGTCAGAGGTTCTAATATGTCTGGGTTTACTCTATGACCTGCTTGTGAATGTTTTTCAGTCCTTCTTTTAAAACACTGGTGCAATGAAAGGGGAGTGGCCAGTTCTCCCAGTTCAGGGTTTGGTTTGGTTTGGTTTTAGCAAGCAGTCAGTTTTTGAGGCTGCTGGTCAAAGAAACAGCTCTGTGCTGATCCTTTCTCTCTCTGGCATCTCTCCGGTAATAACCTGTACTTGGTTTTACCTTTATTTGCCACGGGGGTGTTTAGGGGGATGTTGCAAGTATTTGGAACAGCATCATTGGGTTGCAATAGAGTCAACTGGATTTTCAAATAGTTATTCTAAATTCAGTTTTCTTTTGTTTATTTGTGAAATACATTCTGTTTTGTTTGAAACTGAGTGTTTGCGTCAGCTGCATCACACCTGCTTCAAACAACTTGCAAAGTTCGGGTCTGGATAACTTTCTTGAAATGTTTTGAGGGGGTCTGGTCTGGTCCATAACACAATGAAACACTTTTGTTTGCGAGTGGTACAGGCAGATCATAATAAGCAAGGACCATACAGATCATAGCGTGTTTAGACTGTCTGAGGCATGCAGGTTCCACTACACAGGAGATATGTAAAGCAAGATCAACAGTGTGAGAGACGATTTCGGTACAAACAATTGAGATGTGCATGACCCCAAAGTCTAAGGGGAATAGAGCCATAGGGGTAGGGTAAAACATGCTTCTCTATAATAAAGGACGAGACATCTGCTGCTACGGATTGATAAGACCACTCACATAGACAGAGTAGAAAAACAAGTCCTTGATTGATAAGACCACTAACTCTGACAGAGAAGAATAAGTCCTTGACTGATAAGACTACAGGGTAGAAAAACAACTCGGGAAACTGTTGCAGACTTTGTGAGAATGTGAACCTCGTGACTCTTTAGAGCTATAGAGGGGAGGGACTTGTACTGTATTTAATCAGAAACATTGTTAGCCTGGGGCGCCTTTTTCTCAGAAGGGTGCCCAACTCTGCAGACTTGCTAATAAAACTTTGTTTTCCTGAATTTGTCTAGAGCGATTATTGAGAAGCGATTTTCGTTTCTAACAAACAGTAATGAGATGAACATTATTTGAAGTTAGGATGTCCATTCATTAGTCTAATAATGGCAGGGAAGAAGCTGTTCTTGAACCTTTTAGTTCGTGTGTTCAAGCTTCTGTATCTTCTGCCTAATGGATGCTGTGTGTAGGATGCTGCAGACGGCAAGACCTGAAGAAATGTCATAGGTCTTCAAAAAAATTGTATCTTGTTTTATTTGCTTTGAAATGCATGTATTTATTCGCTCTAAAAATATTGAGGCAAGTGAAAAATTACCATTTGATTGACAGTCAGCAATCATCCAGTCCAGTATCGAGAAGTTTGTTGATCTTCCAGTCAATGATTTGATGTGATTTATTGTAGTCACGTGTACCTAAGTACAATGACAAGCTTTGTTTGCTAGCATTACAGGCAGATTTTAGTATTATGATGTGGAGGTCGAACCCCTCTGTTAATTAAACCAGACACCCAGAAAAGCTCGCCTTACCTCATAATTTGTTAAAATACAGGTGACAGAGAACTCCTAAATTCCACTGTTTAAAGAAAAATTTATTTTCTTAACTCTAATAGTGAACACTAAACAACAACTATTTACAAATTCAAGCCCCACTTTTCTTAACTACTTACTATCTGATTCCAACTCTATAAAGATAATATACTGTTCCAATAACACACTTACTAAACATTACATTTAACAAACCTCAAAACCACACAGTCTCTGGCTTCCTTGCTGTCTTCCGTCTTCCGGCTGGTGATCTCCCTGGGTCATCTTCTTTCTTTTTACTGTGAGTACATTGCACATCAAAAGGTATCTTTGATAGGAGTGTTTTCTCATTTCTTTGAGAGCGAGATGTTCAATGGACAGTTAGCTCACCGACTCTCCAGCAGTTGTTCACTGTTCGATAGCAGTTGCTCTCCCTCTAATGTTCAAAATACCGGGTTTATAATTTGATTGGTTTCTAGGTGTTGAAACAATAAAATTCAAATTCCATTGACTTCTGGTATGCTGGGCATAATATAAACGAATTGGTTAAATTCAAATTGTTGTCAATACAACAACTAAACCTCAGGTATCCATTGAACAGCCAAATGTTATATTTGGAACATCCCAACCTTTAGCTGGCAGCTGTGGCTGTATTTTAAATTCAGAAAAGCACTTTCTATCTTAAAGTGACCAGACATGCACTCAACCTGGCAACAATAGGAAGCAAGGACATAGAGATCAGAGGGTGCTCAGACAGAGTGAGGCATACAGGTTACACTGCACAGGGAGGTCACAATGCAAGATCAACATTAACGAGGTGAACATTATTTAAAATGAAAGAGTCCATTCAGCAGTCTAATAACGGCAGAGAAGAAGCTGTTCCTGAACCTATTGGTGTGGGTTCAAGCTTCTATACCTTTTGCCTGATGGAAGAGGTTGTAGGAGAAATTACTCGGGTGTAATGAGTCTTTGCTGATGTTGGCAGCCTTTCTGCAGCAGTGAGCCGTGTAAATGGAGGCCATGGGTGGAAGGTGGGCTTCCGTGATGGTCTGGGCTGTGCACACCGCCTTCTGTAGTTTCTTACGGTCCTGGGCAGATCAGTTGCTGTAGCAGGCCGTTATGTACATGGACAGTATGCTTTCCATGGTGTGTCTCTGAATGTTGACAGGGGTCCTGATGGACATGCCAAGTTTCCTGAGCCACCTGAGGAAGAAGAGGAAGAAGTTGTGCCTTCTTGACCGTCGTATCGACGTGGAAAGGCCTGGTCAGATTGTTGGTTATCATCACTCCTCGGAACCTGATGCTCTCCACCCCCTGAACCTCCGCTCTGTTGATGTAGATGGGAGCGTGTTCTCATCTTTTCTTTCTGAAGTCAATGATCAGTTCCTTTGTTTTGCCAACATTGAGAGAGAGAGGTTTCCATCATTGCATCACACCAAGCCCTCTATCTGTTTCCTATATTCTGACTCATCATTGTTTGATATCCAATCTACCATGTGGTGTCATCAGCAAACTTGAAGGTGAAGTTTGTTTGGAATTTAGCTGTACAGTTTTGGGAGGACAGTAGGGGGCTGGGAGCACATCCTTGGGGCGGGGGGGCTCCATTGTTGAGGATTATGGATGATAACAATGGATGGAGACAAGGAAGTGTGTGGATTGAGTGTGCACTGTGGGGAATGTGGGATGGTTGCGTGACAGAAAATTATGTACTACAATCTATGGGAATTGGGAATCTGTCAGAGAGGCTGCAAGCAGTCACTAAGGAGATGGTCAAAGAAAGATATGGGTATTGCTTTAAGCTGGATGGGGGCAGGCGATCAACAAGCAAATCATGTGACGAATCTTCTTTCACCATAACAATTTATGATTAACTCGCCAGGTGAAAGTCCACTTCTGTTCCAAGCCTCTATTTAGTTCCAGTGATTCTGAAAGAAACTGAGATTTTGAAGTCTAGGAAAATCAGGCTGATCTTTCATTGGTGAGGTTTGTGCTGGACAATCTGAGTGTTTTATGGCATACATTCTGTCAGCAGGTTCATTTGCAATCTGGTTGTGGTCTCAGCTTCACACTTCTGTCTAACTCTAACAAACCTTAACTCTCTTGTCAATGAAAAATCTGCACAACTCAAAATTGGCTTCATGGCAGGAGGCTGAGAGTGCTGGTCAAAGGGTGTTTTACGACTGGAGTTTAATTTAGATAAATGTGAGATGGTGCATTTTCGTAAGGCAAACCAGGCAGGACTTATTCAGTTAATGAAAGAGCACTGGGGAATGTTGCCGGACAGAGAACCTAGGGATGCAGGTGCATAGTTCCTTAAAAATAGAGTTGCAGGTAGACAGGGTGGTGAAGAAGGCATTTGGCATGCTTACCTTCTTTGGTCAGAACATTGAGTACAGGAGTTGGGATGTCATGTTGTGGCTGTACAGGACATTGATGAAGCCACTTTAGAATACTACATACAATTCTGGTTGCCCTTCTGCAGGAAAAATATTGTCAAACTTGAGAGGGTGCAGAAAAGATTTACAAAGATGTTGCCAGAGTTGGAGAATTTGAGCTATAGGGAGAGGCTGAATGGGCTGGCGCTATTTTCCCTGAAGTATTGGAGGCTGAGGGGTGACCTTATAGAGGTTTATAAAATCATGAGGGGCATGGGTGGAGTGAATAGGCCAGAGTCTTTTTCCCAGGGTAGGGGAGGCCAAAACTAGGAAGCATAGGTTGAAAGTAAGGGCAGGACTTTTGGACGGAATTCAAGGTAAAGAATTTTCACCCAGAGGACAGTGGGTAACTGGATCTCATTGCCTGAAAGACTGGTGAAGGCAGAAACGTTAGAAATGTTTAGATGAATACTTAAAAAGCGAAAACATACAAGGCTATGGACTAAATGCGAGGAAATGGGATTAGAGTAGATTGGTGTTTGATGAACATTGTGGTCATGATGGGCCAAAGGGATCACCTTTTGTGCTGTAAGACTCAGTGACTGTGTCTCAACCTTGACATTACAACACTAAAAGGTAATTATCAACATTCCCTCAAAGGTTCAATGCATATGGCATGCCAACTTATCTGGCATCTTAATTTTGTTGTGTGTGGCCCTGCATGTGCACAGCTTAGCAGAAACATTGGACTTGCAGTGGTAATGTAAGAGCCGAAGCTGTCAACTTATATACTGCAAGGTTGAACACACAACAATTGGGTGAAACCTTGTGAAGTGGTCTCCTGGCAGGTCTTGACCATATGGATCTGATAGCTACAGCAATCACTGGCCAGAGTGAACATGGCCTCCTCTGGCCTCTGTCTGCCACTGTTAACATAATGATCCCCTGTATCTGTTCAGACAACAGCCTGAACTGTCATTTTAGTTCAACACCATTGAATGGGACTCCCTCAACCAAGCTAACAGGACATTCTGGGACTTCAAAACAACAAATGTGAGACAGAATAGAGCTGCGTTTGCCTGGAAAGTGTGGCTGGACTTGGGGTAGATACAAAGTCCTTCCCATCATCCTGTGCCTGTGTCTTTCAGGAAAGTTGGTGAGCAGGAACTTCAGGAGTGGGATCAGACACTGCAATGGCCCACAAGAGGAAATCTCGCAGAATTGGAATCATTGGTTTCGGTCACTTAGGTAGGTCGAAAGAAAGAACAGTTTGCATTTTTAGACCATCTTTCACATTCTGAGAACTTCCCAAGGAATTTCACTGTCAATGAAGCTCTCATAGAATCATGTCAGTTAGTTTGAGCACAGCATGCTCCCAAAAACACAGAAGTAATAATGTTCACAAAAGCTCTTTTCTCGTAATGTTAATGAAGGAATAAATATGAGTCAGGCAGGATACCAGGCAAGTTGCTCTTCAAAAGAGTACTGTGGCACCTTTTCTATTTATCCAAGCAGCAGATAGAGTCTCAGTGAAACAACTCATCCAAAATACAGTACTTGTGACAGAGTCTGTGTTTTTTGGTTAGAGGAGGAAGATGCTGCATGTGCAGTGTTTCAGGTTTAGCCACTGCCTGAATATATTAGTTCACTTACTCAGTAGTACCCGTGTCCGCTTCCACTCACATTCAGCCTTCGCTCTGTCGATTCATGAGGTAAGTATTTTATATTGAAACGTCCCTTCCTGGCTGATCCCTGGCTCACACACTCAATTCCCGCTGCTGAAACAGCAATGTGATAATTCATATCTGCGTATGTAATGATGGTTCAAGGATCAATAAGTCCCCTGATAAATGGAACTACTCAATAGTGACTTTACCATGAAATCTCTGTTCAGCTGCTATTCAGGTGAAATCCAAAGGAAAAGACAGCAATGTGTCCTGATATTGAAGAGGAGTAGAAAAGGTCGAAATCTTCACTTTTCTTCATTTGCAGGTCAGTACCTGACAGAAATGATTGAGGAAAAGGGGCATCTGTATGGTCTTGAACTAGCTTTTGTGTGGAACAGAAATCAGGAGAAGATGGAAGGGAAAGTTCAAAAGGAAATGCAGCTGGAGGATCTCAGCATGTTTATTGAGCGGTGAGTGAGCTCATTTTCATGTGAAACGAATAATATAGCCCCGGTTGGAGTATTGTGGCCAGTTCTCTGCACATGCTTCCAGTAGGACATCTTAGACATTTACAAAATTTGCAAGAGATTCATGCAAATGAATGGGGGAGAGAGAGAGAAACAGAGGAGTTAAAAACATTGGATTAGCCAGATGGAAATTGATAGAACACTGGGTGAGGGAGAGAAGGAGTTTTCTGTGAGTGGTGCTGGAAAAGCTAAGCATAGGAGCAGTACCTTCGAGCCATAGAGTCATGCAGCATGGCCTACACTTGTATGCACCAATCATGCATCCCAGTTTGATCTAGTTCCCTTTTTCAGAACCATATCCTCTTCATAAACCCTGCATATTCATGACTCCAGCCAGAGGCCTTTCAAATGCTGTAATTCACACCACACTCTGCATGAAAATGTTACCTCTCAGGTCCTTTTTAAATCTTTCCCCTCTCACTTTAAACTGATACCCTCTAGTTTTGGGCTCCCCCACCCTGGGGAAAAGACCTTTGCTATTCACCCTATTCATGCCCCTCATGATTTTATGAACTTCTGTGAGGTTTCTATAAGGTAACTTTCAGGAACTATGAATCTGCACTCCAAGGTCTCTTTGTTCACCAGCACTCTCCAGGGCCTGACCATGAAGTGTAGAAGTCCTACCCTGGTTTACTTTTCCAAAGTGCAGCACCTCACAATTATCAAAATTAAACTCCATCTTCCATTCCTCGGGCCATTTGTCCTTCTGAACAAGGTTCTGCTGTACTCTCAGATAATCTTCTTCACCATACCACCTATATTTGTGTTATCTGCCAATTTACTGACTATACCTCCAATATTCACATCCACTTCAGTTATGTAAATGAAAAAAAGCAATGGATCCAGCACCAATCCTAGTGGCACCCCACTCGTCACAGTCTCCAGTCCAAACATTAACCCTCCACCACCAACCTCTGTCTCATACCTTCAACTCAATTTGTATCTAATTGGCTAGCTCCCCCTGGATCCCATATGATCTGACTTCACTAACGTGTCTATTATGTGGAACCTTGTTAAATGCTTTGTTGAAGTCCATATAGACAATGTCCATCGCTCTGCCTTCATCAATCTTCTTTGTCACCTCTTCAAAAAATTCAGTCAAGTTAGTCAGACACGATTTCCCACAACACAAAGCCATGCTGACTATCCCTAATCAGCCCTTGTGTTTCCAAATGCATATTTCCTGTTCCTCAGAATCTCCTCCAACAACTTACCCACTGCTGACATCAGGCTCACTGGTCTATAGTTCCCTAGCTTTTCCTTACAGGAAGGAGATCAAAATTGTATACAATATTCCAACAGTGGCCTAACCAATGTCCTGTACAGCCGTAACATGACTTTCCAACTCCTGTACTCAACACTCTGGCCAATAAAGGAAAGCATACAAAACGCCTTCTTCACTATCCTATCTACCTGTGACTCCACTTTCAAAAAGCTATGAACCTGCACTCCAAGGTCTCTTTGTTCAGTAACATTCACTCTGACCTTACCATTAAGTGTATAAGTACTTTTCCACATTAAACTCCATTTGCCACCTCTCAGCCCAGCTCTGCAGCTTATCCATGTCCCTCTGTAACCCACATCTTTTGACACTATCCACAACTCTACTGACCTTTGTGTCATCTGCAAATTTACTAACCCATCCTTCTACGCCTTCATCCAGGTCATTTATAAAAATGACAAAACAGCCGTATTACTTGTAACTGAACTCCAAGATGAACATTTCCCATCAACCACCATCTCCTGTCTTGTTTCAGCTTGTCAATTTCTGATCCAAACTGCTAAATCACCCTCAATCCCATGCCTCTGTATTTTGCGCAATAGCCTACCATGGAGAACCTTGTCAAATGCCTTGCTGAAATCCATATGCACCACATCAACTGCTTTACCTTCATCTACCTGTTTTGTCACTTCTTGATGAACTCAATAAGGTTTGTGAGACATGACCTACGCTTCACAAAACTGTGTTGACTATCCCTAACCAACTTATTCATCTCTAGATGATTATAAATCCCATCTCTTATAACCCTTTCCAACACTTTACCCACAACCAAAGTAAAGTCCCCTTCTCTATAATTATCAGGGTTTTCTCTATTCCCCTACTTGAACAACGTTTAAGACTTGATAACGTTTGCTATCCTCCAATCTTCTGGCACTTTTCCTGTTGACGATGACATAAAGATCAAAGTCAAAGACTCTGCAATCTCCTCCTTGGCTTCCCAGAGAATCCTAGGATAAATCCCATCTGGCCCAGGGGACTTACCTATTTCCATATTTTCCAGAATTGCTAACACCTCCTCCTTGTGAACCTCAGTCCCATCTAGTCTAGTAGCCAGCATCTCAGTAGTCTCCTCGACAACATTATCTTTTTCCAGTGTGAATACTGACAAAAAAATATTCATTTAGCGCTTCCCCTATCTCCTCTGACTCCCCGCACAACTTCCCACTACTATCCTTGATTGGCCCTAATCTTACCCTCGTCATTCTTTTATTCCTGATACACTGATAGAAAGCTTTAGGGTTTTCCTTGATCCTACCTGCCAAAGACTTCTTCTCATGTCCCCTCATGGCTCTCCTTCACTCTCTCTTTGGGTCTTTCCAGGCTAACTTGTAACTCTCATGTGCCCTAACTGAGCGTTCACGTCTCATCCTAACATAAGCCTTCTTCTTCCTCTTGACAAGAGCTTCAACTTCTTTATTAAACCACGGCTCCCTTGCTCGACAACTTCCTCCCTGCCTG